>NW_005842659.1:859361-869985 GCF_000455745.1 Alligator sinensis | reverse complement strand
TAGGCTCGGCAGTGCTACGCTGGCTAGCACTAAGGAAGAAAGAGACTTGGGGGTCATCACTGACCACAAGATGAACATGAGCCTGCAGTGCGATGCTTTGGCTAGTAAAGCGACCAAAACGCTGGCTTGCATCCATAGATGCTTCTCAAGCAAATCCCGGGACGTCATTCTTCCCTTGTACTCGGCCTTAGTGAGGCCGCAGCTGGAGTACTGCGTCCAGTTTTGGGCTCCACAATTCAAAAAGGATGTGGAGAAGCTTGACAGAGTCCAGAGAAGAGCCACACGCATGATCAGAGGTCAGGGAAGCAGACTCTACGATGACAGGCTGAGAGCCCTGGGGCTCTTTAGCCTGGAAAAGCGCAGGCTCAGGGGTGATCTGATGGCCACCTATAAGTTTATCAGGGGTGACCACCAGTATCTGGGGGAACGTTTGTTCACCAGAGCACCCCAAGGGATGACAACTAGGTCGAATGGTCATAAACTACTACAAGACCATTTCAGGATGGACATAAGGAAGAATTTCTTTACTGTCCAAGCCCCCAAGGTCTGGAACAGCCTGCCACCGGAGGTGGTTCAAGCGCCTACATTGAACACCTTCAAGAGCAAACTGGATGCTTATCTTGCTGGGATCCTATGACCCCAGCTGACTTCCTGCCCTTTGGGCAGGGGGCTGGACTCAATGATCTTCCGAGGTCCCTTCCAGCCCTAATGTCTATGAAATCTATGAAACTTGTTAAGTGTAGATTCTATATATAGTGCTATACAACATGCTACTTGTTTAAAAGATCTCAGAGTATAAACTGAACAATACCTGCAAATAAGGTGAAAATTCTATAAATGGCAACTACAGTATTTGCTCAAATTTCCTATGGAGATCAAGGGCTCTTAATAACAAGGTCAATCAACAAGTGACAGGAGGCCACAATCACCTTGCCCTGACCATGTTACCAGGGGGAAAGTGAGGAGCCCCTGTGGAATCATGATAGGCAGGAGGGGGTCATAGATAAGCCCCAGATATTGAAAAAATTAAGACTCAAGCACATAGATTAATACCGATGGTAAGAGACTAGCATAAATAGTAAAATAAAACCCTATTGGTCTGCAGTCAAAATAATGTGCTGGCAGTTGTAGACCAAGCACCATGCCATCTGTTCCAAGCAGGTATTTGTGCCACAGAAAAAAAAATGCCAAGTACTGTTAGGGTAGCTTGTCACATTTAGCTTTAGTTGCACCTGCTTGAGTGGTGAATTATAGCATTAAACTTTTCTTTTATAGTCAGCCTTATTTAAACATTTCTTAAGTTTTTATATAGCCTCATTATTGTTTAAACTTTTCTTTTTTCATTTTGCTTGTGTCTGCCTTATCAGCTAGCCTTGAGCTCACTTTCACAGGGAGCTTATGTTCCAGCATTATCAACATAGGCATGTGAGCCTTGTTACTAGCTCGAATTAACTGAAGTTGGCACTAACAAACTACATCAGAGGGATGACATGATTAGATATGTTAATGAAAGGTGATAAGAGGGGACCAATTGGACAGTGTCCATCTGAAGAGGCCTTGGAATTTCCAGAGTTGAAGGACAGACCAAATTAAGGTGTGTGCATGTGATGGCTTTGTTGGAATAAACAAATATGCTGACAGGATAAAACATGAACAATATGATGATCACAGGGAAACCAATCAACAGTACCTGGAAATGAAGAGTTAGCAGAAGCGTAAAGTTAAAGAAAAAGGGTGAGAACAAGGAAGTTAGATGTATGTCATCGTCCAACAACATCTAGACTGAAAAACAGCCATTACCCATAGATGGCCACCCTCTACTTTCAGAAACTGATTGACCACCTTTTATGTGAAGCTAAGTAACATCTGGGACTGGGTGAGACCATTGAACTAAGTGGGGGGTTCTCTAAGTGGGGGGAACTATGTCTGGGGTTCTCTCTCTCTCTGTAGAAATTATTAGTACATTTAATGTGTTAATAGTTTTTAGTTAAGTTGGATGGTGTGAGGTGTATTCCATGTTCACTCTGAGTTGATTATGCTTTAGCGATCCTTTACTACCATGGGTGCATAACAGTACCTTTAACTTAGAAAGCACCACAGCCCCAAGACATTATTCCTGGAGGGTAGTGGTTAGAGGCCATGAAGTAGGGAGGGTATCTTGGCTTCCTAATCATATGCAAACTAAGGATCTACAGGAGATACCTCTCTTAACCACATAGATTTTAGGCTATCAACAGCTAAGGGTCTTAGTTTTCTCCTTTTACCACATGACTAAAACTTGGATCAAAACCCTATTCAATTTAATGGGGCCTTTTCTATTGACTTCAACAGGCCACTCTTTAATTCAGTTCATTTTATTTATACATTCAGAAATATTAGATCTTTATTTGTTACAGACAACTCTTGGAGAGGAAAAAAAAATAGTTTGTTATATAATAAATGTGACTAAAGAAAGCAGCACCAAAAAGTTGAAAGCCACAAAGAACAAATTCAGCTCTAAAAAAGTGCAAGTGCTTCCTTCTGAAGTTGATGGGACTTATAAGAACAAGTTGTAAGAAACAATCAGTCCCTGATTCAGGAATCTAGTAGAAAAGGAAGTAATAATACAACCAAACCTTGTGTTCATGATACAGTTCTTGTTGTTGACTTACCATATTTGCTTTAAAAATGTGCATATAAGGAACCTCATTAAACACATTGTCTATCATTAAACTGCTGCCAAAAGCAAGAAAAAACAGCTGTAAAGCTGATTAAATATAGTGAACACTGACCATGACTGTAGAACGTATGGCCCATAGTGGACTAGGGAGACTCTGCACCCCAGGGTCTCTGGGTCCTGGACTTACACATAGGGTTCCTGCCACAGATTTGGGGAGTATCTGAAACCCCAGACTGATGGGTCTAGGAAGGAGAATACTTGCCCAGTAGTAGACCTGCACAGATCTGAACAACTGAACTCTGCTCAGTCAAAATTTGGAACTTGACTATTAGGCTTTGCCCAATAGAATTTGGAACCAATTTGGCCCTTGAAATAAATGTTTAAAAAATATGGATGGGTGCCTACCACAATGATAACTTAGTGCAGCCCAGCTGAATGAGATATATGTTAATGCTCATTGAGCATAGTCCCCCTCAGTACCAACTCTTTTATAAGTCATGGTGAGCCACTATGTTGAACACATTTCAACTTCCTCTTCACTCCCACAGCTGAGCTACGCCTTTCTTCCCCATTTCCAGTGAATCCCTTTACTTCACCAGACTTAAATGTCTGGCAAACATCATCATAGAAGTTCCCAAACAGTTCACCAAGAATCGTTCTGTCACCCCGCAACTCAGCCTGTTGCCTGTGATTACTGAGGTCCTGCCCTGCATGAGGTAGAGCGGGACTAGGTTGACCCACACCTCATCTGCATGTACATTTTTCAAAGATCCCAGAACTTGTGACAAGAATACCTGGTTCCAGTCATGAGTAGGGGGCTAATAAGCACATGGAACCTTAGTGGGGGGACATCTGGATTACATATAAATACTGAGCAGTGCTAAGCTATGGAGTCATTGTAGCTTGAAATGCTGTTGTCTTTGCTGGGGTCTTTTGGCTTGATATGAGCCTTTTGGCTTCACACAGGCCCATGTCTGTGCCTCCTCCCCACCCCCGCGCTTTGGGTCTAGCCCTGCTTCCCCCAACCCGCCCCGAGTCTGGGCCTGTTCCCGCTCCCCTCCCTCCCAGCTGTTAGCAGGGCCTGGCAGTGGCAGGGTGCTGTCACCATGCCCCCTATCCTGCTCCCCTCTCCCCTCCCTGTCCTTGACAGTTTTTGTCAGGGCCCAGCAGTGGCAGTGCACTCCTGGCTGTTGTGGTGGGCAGAGATGGACTCCCACACGCGGCCCTGCCCCCACTTCTCATCTGATCAGGAGAGGGGACAAATGGGCCTGCTCTCCCCACCCTTGCCCCCTGCTGCTTCGGGGCTGGACCTGCTCCCCCATCCCCACTTCGGGGCTGTTGTCAAGTGCAGCAGCAGTAGCGGCAACAGGACACTGCCACCATGCCCCCACTCCCCTCCCTCCCCCTTCCTTCTGGCTTTTGTAAGGGCCCGGCAACTCCATGTCCCCCCACATCCCTCCATGTCTGGCCCCACCCCCACTCCATTCCCTGTGTCCCCATTGTCACAGCGGCACTCCACCGTGCTGACTCCTGTCCAAGTGCTCTTGAAGCACTCTGATTAGTTGTTTCAGTCAGCCAATCAGAGTGTGAATAAAGCATTACAGAAAGACAGACAGACTAAGGCTTTTATAATATTAGAATATTTCACATTAGTATCATGCATAGTCCATTTGGCTAACATCAAATGCAGTTTTACCTGCCTGGGACAAGGCCAGAAAGACAGAGGAAGGGACTGGAAAAGGTGAAGTAAATGGTGTGAAGACAAATCACTTCGACAGAGCACTTGCACAGGGTAAAGAAGAGACAGGTGCTTCTCATTCCCTTTCCTCCTACTCATTTTTCTCCTCCTTTCTTTGCTGCCTTGCTCTGAACACACTCCCAGCAGAAGTGGTGCAGTCGCCATCCTAGAAGGTGTTCAAGATGAGGCTGAAGAAGCACCTTGTTGAGCTTGTTTGTGCCCATTAACTTCCTGCCCATGGCAGGGGACTGGACTTGATGATCTTGCAGGTCCCTTCCGGTCCTACAATTCGATGATTTTATGATTTGCAAAGGACTGGGAGCAGGAGTGAAACATGTGCCCTTCTTACCCAAGATTGCAGCACCACTTCTCCTCACAACCCTTTGCCTTGTGACCCTTCTTCCTACATATTGAGTATATGGTGCAGGGGCTGACCAAAGCTAAGTGCCCTTCTTCACCATATTTCCTTCACAGCTTTAGCTGGCCATAGTAAATCACAAACTCCCTGTTTGCCCCTAGGGTTGGTGGGAGGTGTCTCACTCCCCTGGGGTTTTCTGAGTCCCCCCCATAGCAGCATGTGAGCCTGCCAAGCCCCAGTCCAGATCCTGCCAAGCCCTGGTTGGGGTCCTGTACTGTTTTTATCTAGCCCACCATTTTGCAATACCAAATGAGTCAGCTCTGTATGTCTTGTTCTTTCATTGCCAAATTAAACATCTTCACACTCACTACATGCAGAGTCAACGAACTGAAGCCCTGGGCCCTCTTCCTTCATCCTGTACATCTCCCAGAAATCCTTAAAGCCCCAGTGGTCCCAGAAAACAAAGTCCCAGTCCAGCCCTTTGGGCAAGGCAGCCAGCCCAACCAGTTCTCTAGGGTTTACCTTCAGAGTATTCTGCAACACTAGCTGGCTGAAATCCAGTCAGATCTCATCCAGCTTCAGAGGTCTGATCTAGCAGTCAGGGAGGGTCCAAATGCTTCCCAAGAGCCTTCTTCCTTCTACCATAGTCCTTTTTCACCTCCAGAAAAGGCTGCAGAGCCTGAGGAGCGGGTAAAAGAATCAGGAGAGGAGGATAATGAGATCCAGGAAGAGTCAGAAGGGGAGGGGAGGATGAGAGTCCAGCTCCTCAAAGAGCTGAAAGGCAGGCCAAAAGAGGAGAAACAAAATGCAGAGAAAGGGAGGACCACACCCACAGAAAAGGAAGAAGGAGAAAAGAGCAACTCTGAGGAAGGAGGAGGGTCAGAGAAGGAGGGAAATGAGATGGAATGGCAAGAATTTAAAAGAAAGAGAAAGACAAAGAAGGAAGGAGGAGAAACCAAATGAGGGAGATGAAGGATAAAGGGGAAAGGAATGGAGCCCTGGCCAAGCACCCTTGCCAGTAGTCTCCCCTCCTCAGTTTTCTTCCTACTACAAAGTCCTGACCACCCAGAAGAGATCTTTTCCAGTCAGGAGGAGTGGGTGGACAAGTTCCTAAAAGATTCAAACACGGAAGGGTTTGTGAATGCAAAGAATATGAGAACAGCTAATGAGGGAGCACAGGAGGAGGATAAGATAGAGGAAAGCATGTAAAGAAAGAAGCTAAAATCAGATAGATTAAGCAGACAGAACCAGGGGAAATAAAGGACCATTGTAAGATCCAACAAAACATGCATGCATGAGCTAGCTCTCATCAGGAGACTGTGCACAGAGAAAGCAGACGTCATCTGGAAGGAGGTGTGTGGAAAATACTTTCTAAAAGAGCACCAGGAGCTAAGCTGATACTAGCACACAGAATACTACCAGTTCATGAGCTGCAACATTGCTGATGGCTCTGCTGGGCCACAAAATGCCCAAAAGGACATGTGTACAAGTGAAGAAATGCATGAGTATTTGCTACAGAAATCTGCCTTTGCACAAAGGGTAGAGCAATTATACCAGCTAATAGCAAGTAGTGGCAGATGATAGAACAAGGAGCAACAGTCTGAAGTTGCATCAAGGGAAGTTTAGGTTAGATATTAGGAAGAATTTTTGTACTAGGAGGGTAGTAAAACATTGGAACAGGTTACTCAGAGAGGTTGTGGAAGCTCCATCCTTGGAGGCTTTTTAAGACCTGGCTAGACAAAGCTTTGCCTAGGAAGATTTAGTTGGGGATGGCCCTGCCTTGAGCCGGGGGTTGGACTAGATGACCTCCTGAGGTCCCTTCCAACTGTAATTTTCTATGAGTCATAGCTGACAGCTGAAGTGGTACAGTGGAGAGAGACGCCAAAAGCAGAACAAAATTGTGTGCAGAGGAAAGAAGGTGGTAATCAGTTTCAGAAATGTGTTGTGGACTGTAAGAAACTTCTGGTCTTCAAAAAGGTAGAGTGGTCTGTTAAACAATGCTTAAAGTTAGGCCTATGGAGGGTGAAAATGTACTTACGGAGGAACCAGGAAGAGAGAGGGGAGGACGAAGCCGACAAAGTCTGGGAGAAAGTGAAATGTGTCCTGATGTTCATAGATAGAACCTACTAAAAGGAGTGGGGGGAAGTTGCAGGGGAAAAGATATTGTATAAATACAGGGGATAGGGAAAGGTTTCATGTAAGATATAAAACGTAGAATACCTAAAACAAATAAGAGAGTAAGTCAGAGAAGAGTTTGTGTTTCCAGGAACAGAATAGAATCAGAAAATGAGGGTTAGAAGGGTCCTCAGGAGTCATCTAGTCCAACCCACTGCTCAAAGCAGGACCATCCCCAGCTAGATCATTCTAACCAGGGTTTTGTCAAGCTGGACCTTAAAAACCTCCAAAGAGGGAAATTATGCCACCTCTCTAGGCAACCTGTTCCAGTGTTTCATCACCCTCCTGGTGAAAGAGTTTTTTTCCTAATATCCTTTGATGCAACTTGAGACCATTGCTCCTCATTCTATCATCTGCAATCACTGAGAACAGTCCAGCTCCATCCTCTTTTGAAACCCCCTTTCAGGTAGCTGAAGGCTGCTATTAAATCTCCTCTCAGTCTTCTCTTCTCCAAACTAAATAAGCCCAGTTCCCTTAGCCTCTCTTCAGAAGTCATGTGCCCCAGCCCCTGAACCATTTTTGTTGCCCTCCACTGGACTCTCTGCAGCTTGTCCACATCCTTATTGTAATGGGGGGGCCCAAAACTGGACACAGTACACCAGATGTGGCCTCACCAGTGCAGAATAGAGGGAATACACTGTTGGCTCATATTCAGCTTATTGTCCACTGTAACTCCCATGTCCTTTTTTGCAGAGCTGCTGCTAAGCCATTTTGTCCCAAGCCTGTGACAGTGCATGGGATTCTTCATCCTAAGTGCAGGACTTTGCACTTGGCCTTGTTGAACCTCATGAGATTTCTTTTGGCCCAATCCTCCAGTTGGTCTAGGTAACTCTGAATCCCAGTCATACCCTCCAGCATATCTACTACTCCCCCAAGCTTCGTGTCATCTGCAAACTTGCTTAGGGTGCAATCCATTCCATCTTCCAGATTGTTAAGATATTGAACAAAACCAGCCCCAGGACCAACCACTGGGGCACTCCACTTGATACTAGCTGCCATCTAGACATTGAGCCATTGAACACTACCCATTAAGCCAGCTTTCCATCCACTTTCCAGTCCATCCAACCCACACTTCCTTAGCTTGCTTGAGAGAATGTTGTGGAGACAATAACGAAAGCCTTGCTAAAGTCAAGGTATATCAAGTCCACTGCTTTCCCTGCATCCACAAAGCCAGTTATGTAATGATAGAAGACAGTGAGGTTGGTGAGGCATGACTTGCCCTTGGTTAATCCATGGTGACTATTCTTGATATATTTCTTCTCTTCCAAGTGCTTAGAACTGGATTTCTTGAGGACCTGCTCCATGATTTTTCTGGGGACTAAGGTGAGGCTGACTGGCCTGTAGTTCCCTGGATCCTCCTTCTTTCCTTTCTCAAAAATAGGCACTATATTTGCCCCTTTCCAACTGTCTGGGACCTCCCCTGAGTGCAATGAGTTTTCAAAGATAACAGCAGCTCTTGAAGCATATCAACCAACTCCCTCATTCATTGCATCTGACCCCCTGGACTTCTACATGTCCAGCTTTTCTAAACAGTCCCTAACCTGTTCTTTCATACATACTTAACTGTTTTTCAAAGGGGAGGGGAAGGTGAAAGGGAAAAAAAAGACCTAATGAAAGTTGGATATTTTTGTAAATTTAAAAAAAAAACATAGTCGTATGTTTCTGAAGTACCTGTGCCAAATCTTGCAGCAGTCTCAAAAAAGTAACATTAATGAACCCTGAATGAGCTAAGTTTATAAGTACCCATAGTAATTTACCTATTTGCAAGTTACTACAAGTATGTTTATTTTAAGGTCAGTGTTTTTAAATTTGTTTCTCCCTTCCATGTGTTCAGGGAGACCAGAGTCTGACAGTAAGTGGGTGAGAGGAGGGGCCGCAGGGGGAAGAAGTTGTGGGGGCAAGGCGGCTACCTGACATCTGCCGCTTTATGTTCCCTGTTGTAGCAGTGAGAGGGCAACATATTCAAGGCAAACCCCCAATAATGAGATTCTATACTTGGAAAATGATAATAAATATATACATTTTCCATATATAGAATCAATTTAATGGGGATTGTTTTATATTTGAGTTAATACAGTACTTAGGAGTATTCATAACACAATTTGCCCAGTAAAACTTTCGAAAAAATTGCCAAGCCAGTTATCTAACCTAACAATTTGTCGACAAAATTCTTGTTCTTTGAGTCTTGCTTTCATACAACACTCATGAAGTGTTTAACAGATACAGTGTCTCATAGTTACACAATAGAATTACTAAAGTAACAGTAAATATTTGAAAGAGATTTAACTGTCATTGAAATACCTTTAAATATAAGTCTTGCTGTGGATGATTTGGCACAGGGAAAACGTGTTTTGATTAATTTGTTTCTGTCAGAGGAACACCAATATTTTTCCTACTGTCACCACAGTTTTATTGTCCTACAAAATACAGCACACTGCTCTCCAGAGGAGTCACTTACATTTTAGTGTGCAGACAGAAGTGTCGTTTTTCATCTAAACTGGCTCCTGAAAGCACTTTACAGATGTGATGTAACACACATGCACGGCTGCAAAACATTTTTTTAAATGGGCAATCACATAAAAAATTAACTCTCATCAAATCAGGTAGAGCATCTTAGGGAGTCCCTCAAGGGTTTAATTTTTTCACGCAGGGCAGGGTTGGGCTGCTACAAGCACCAGTCCAGCCCCACCCCTGGGGTTGTTAGCAGGGAGGGAGGGGAAAGGGAGCAGCACAGAGCTGCTGGCTTGCCTGGCCTGAGCTCAGGGGTGGGGGAAGGGGGTGGAACAGAGCCCCTTACCTCATGTCCCCCCCCAGCTACCCTGGATGGGGTATTGGGGGGAGCCAGGACAGGCCTGTGAGGTGAGAGGGCTCTGTTCCACCCTGCCTCCCCACCAGCTCTGACCAGGCCTCTTGAGAGGAGCACCAGCACCTGCCAGCTGCTTTGCCCAGACTGAGCGGGTGGGGGGGTGGAACAGAGCCCCTCCACCTCACAGGACTGGCCTAGCTCCCCCCAATATCCCAGCTGGGGTAGTTGGCATGGACCTTCAAGGCGAGGGGGTTCTGTTTCACAGCCCCCCAGCTTAGACCAGGCAAAGCCCAGCTGGTAGCTCCATGATGCTCCCTTCCCCCTCCCTCCCCACTGTCAGCCCCAGAGCTCGGGGAGAGGGGCTGGGGAAAGGGGCAGTTCAGCAGCCTCCTCACAGACTGCTGGAGCATCCCTGCCTGCTGGCCAGGGCTAGTACGGGCAGGCTCAATCCCCCTCCTGAACCTCTGTTAGGTCTGTAACTCATGGCACTTTGTGTAAAATGCCATGAGCTAACACGGGGGCCTGAACAGCTGTAGGCACCTTAGTGACTCACTGGGCATGTCTACATGTATCACTATGGTGATGTTGTTACTGTGCCATGATTTAGTACTTGGGGTACTAAATCACTTTTGGATGATTTACTTTTGGAGTACTTTTGGAAGTACTAAATCACGGTGCAGTAACAGCCCGTACTACTCCATACTCACGGCGCAAGGTTATTGTTAGCAACTTCTTCGCCGTAGTGGCATGCTATACTTACTGTGTCACTACGGTGAAGTAGCTGCTGGTTGTGTATAGATGCCCACAGATGCTACGTCACCATAACGCAGTTGCTATAGTGATGTAGCATCATGTACAGACAAGCGCACTGAGAAATATTGTGCCTGT
>NW_005842659.1:815818-859351 GCF_000455745.1 Alligator sinensis | reverse complement strand
TCCTGCCTTACCATGAAAAGCAAATTCATGCCTACATTTCTCACCCAAAACTCCCGTTGAAAAAGTATTTGACATGATTTGTCTAATAGTCCCTCTGCCCCCAGTTGCATTAATGTAGAATGACATATCCTGCCAATGTCATATATGCTTTGATATGCTTCTCATCTCAATTGTGGGTCAGTGTGACACAACTAATCTTTTATCAGGCACACTTATTCCTTAATAAACAGGGCCAGATCCACATCATTCATGTTGAAGCCTAAATGTCACCTCAGTTCTACGTAAGGACCTAAATCACAAAGTGTGATTCAAATCAAGCCACTCCGGGTGCCCAAATGCATTCAGCACCTAGATTTGATCTATCATACATGTTCAAATGGGCTTCAGATTAGTCACCTAGGTATGTCACTCCCTCCCTTAAACTCCGTTGCGTTCTATATCAGTGGTGGGAGGCATAAACTCTACTGAAAGTCCCCAATTCTATATTTTGCCTAAGTAGCTTAGTGGTATGAGCATTTGCCCAGGAAGAGCGACACCTTAATGCTAAGGCTTCCCTCACTCTCAGGGGAACCACTCCCACATCTTCCACTTCCCAAGAGAGTATGTTAAGCACTAAACTATTGAACTCAGCTATGTGGGGGCATGCTAGCCTTCCTGTTGAAGCTGGCCCATTAGTCAGCCAAGAATGTAAGCTCCATAGGGCTGGAAAGAGAGCAAGTGGGAGTATTACGCTCTGGCCAAGTGAGGAGGACACTGCCCTGCAAGCATGGCATTCTAGTTCCTGCTGCAAGGGTTATTCCTGCTTTTTAACCAATGATTGTTCTAACATGCACAGAGAGTTCTGGCAGCAGAGATTATAAGCCACACCTCCCCTCTGCTCCCTTCAGGAGAGTGTCTGAGCTGGACATGCACTACCTCTTGTTAGCTCCCTGCACTGTTTATGCATTTTTATATTGGACAGTGTATAGCTAAAAAACCCCATGCACCCCATCTCTTCTCTGACCCCATGTGTTGGCCAGCTGAATTTGGGCTGTACAGTCCTATCTGAAAATTGCTTTGCAGTCCAATAAGTAACTATGGTAAAAGTGGAGCCAAACAGAGAACATGGAAAAAAGAGGCCCCCCCCCCCCCCCTCAATGTGCACATCTGCTATGCTTTTCATTGCTAGGTGAGCAAGGAGGGATTTGGGACCAGTCTCCCAGCAGGGGAGGGAAAGATCTTTCTTTCATGCTCAGAAAGGTCCCATGAGGTGAGGACAACTTTTGAGGCAGACAGAGCTTTTATGTGAACCCCATACATGATTTCTACCCTGCAACAAGGCTGATTCTACCCGACAGAAGCGACTTCCACAGCCTCTCTGCTATTGGCCACATTACAAGGAAACTCCTCCATCCTCCATTTCAAACAGAAGTAACCCACTCTGGGTTTCTCTTCACTCACAGACTGGCTCTGAGAAATCTCTTAGGACCATTGCAGGGATGGCATCACCAACAATGCTGGCATCAGTGCTGACATTACCAACAGTGCTGGTGAAGCATCATATTGTAGGGTTGAGGCCATAGGAAGAGGGAGAAAATATTATTTGGGGGGGAGGGAGCTGAGTGTGCATGCACTTGTGTGCATGCACACCCTCCCACAACAGGTAAGTCTGTCGTGGAGAAGGGGAGGGGGAGAAGATTGATGCCCCCACAGTGAGGGAGGGAGTGGGGTAGAGGAAGGGGCTGGGTGAATGGGACCCCAGGGCCAGGGCAGGTCGTGGGATGTTCAAAGCCCAGGTGACTCATCCAGGGGCGTGGAGGGGAGGGGGTTCCCTCTGCTGCACACACACCAGTGGAGACACAGGGGGCACATGCCCTCCAGATTTGTGTGTGGGGTGGAGGCAGCTGCTACTGGAGGCTGGGTTGTGTGCCCTGCTACTGCCGCCTTGGGAGTGGTGCAACTGCTGGGTGAGCCGGGGCCATGGTGCAATCAGTGCATGGTAAGCACATGGCATTGCGCCACTCCCAGGCCTGTGGCAGCAGGCTGCAAAGCCCCAGCCTGCAATGGCAGCCACCTCTGCCCCATGCTCAGATCCAGGGAGCACATGCCCCTGGGCCTCCGCTGGGGTGCACACAGCGGTGGGAGCCTCCCCATGCCCCAGACAAGTCGCCCAGGCTCTAAGCATCCCACAACCCACCCGAGCCCTGGGGCCCCATTCATCCCAGTCCCTGCCCCTGCCTCTGTCCCATTCCCTCCCTCACTGTGGAGGCCTCAGTTTCCCCCCCACACACACACACCTCTTCCCCACTACAGACTTGCTGTGGTGGGCAGTGCTCTACACACCACCAGGCTGCTGCAGGCTGCAGCTGCATGTCTGCCTGTCTGTGCCCCTCCCCGCCTCTCTGCAGCCGCCCAGAGCCCATGCCTGGGCTGCTCTGTGGCCCTCTACACTGCCACTGCTGCCCCCTGTTTGTGGGGGCTACGCCCTGTTAGCCCCAGCCTTCCGCTGCCTACGGTTGACGCCTACATGATCGGCATGTTTGAGCTCAAAGGTGCCCCTTGACTGGCTGTGTAGAGCTAGAGATCCAAAAATATGCTTGATTAATACTGGTTTGGAAAAATCACTTCAAAATAATAAACTAGTTAACACAGCAATTTCCAGAAAAAGAAAAAAAAAAGAAAGAAAAAAGCCTGGCAGACCAGAATCTGGTTGTATCATAGCATTATCAATAACCCAAGCTTGTCATGCTGAAACGCTCGCCCCGGAGCAGTTCTTCTGCTGGAATGGCTTCTTTCTGTACCTCTGACTCATGTGGTTTCTTATGTAAAACTTCTAAAATTCTCAAACATGACATGTAAGGCTATCTGAGCAGCTCCTTTGACCATCTGAAAAGACCATCACTTTCTCAGCATAGCCAGTACTCAGGTAGTATTTCCATTTAGAGAGCCTGTACAACCTCAAATACAACTCACAGTTCATTGGGGCATGAAGCACCCTCGTGGGAGGTCCATACTACGAAATTAAGGGCTGCATTGCTGAATGTTTCCACCATGAATCATTCCTCCCATGCTGTCTATTTAATGTGCTGTATTTCTTTTATTAGTGAGGTTGTAAGCCCAGTTTAAGTGTCAGTGCTCCTGAAGATGCATTTCAGTCTTGATAAAAAATTTCTACCAGGATGGAAACAATAGCAAGATGATGAGTTTTACTGACAGTCCTCAAGGGGGCATTCAGAATGAGTGGGAGAGAGTCACGATCGCACAGACTGACTGCTCACCCACTTAATTTACTGTGACCAACATTCACTTTGACAAACTTCAAAGTTATAGTTCAGTAGAGCTGAAGTGAATAGTTCTAGAAATAGGCTCCAGGCGTGCCACCAACAAGCTAGGAAAGAAGCAAAGTACTTAATTTTCCAACCCACCTCAGACAATTGAGGTACTAAGTAGTCTTGCTGTTACAGGCCCACAAACTGCAGTTTCTAAACCACTCATAAATAAACAATATTAGAAGAACAGATAGACAGAACAAGTTTAATAGAGAGTAAAAAGGAAAAAAAAGATGGCTTTGTGTTCCAGCCCCACCGCCTGTGAGCCCACCTGGCCAGCCAGGACTAGTGGCTGCATGTTGTCTAGACCACCTCAGATGACGATCACTGGCTGGAGTTATTCTGGATGACCAAGGCCACCTTCCAGGACCTCCTCAAGCAGCTCTGCCTGCACCTGCAGTGGCAGGACACCACCATGTGGCCACCCCTCCCTGCAAACATCCAGGTGGCCATCACCCTGTTCAAGCTGGCCACGCCTGCCAGTCTCCATTATGTTGGCCATCTCTTTGGCGTAGGCAAGGTGACTGCCAGCGAGACCATCCTGGAGGTGTGTGGTGCCCTCCAGGTTGTGCAGAGGCACACCATGCTCCAGGTGGATGACCCCCTGGCAGTGGTGGTGGGGTTCATGCCCGGGCCTTCCCCCAGTGCATTGAGGCCCCGAATGGGACCCACATCCCTGTCACCTGCCTGCCCCATGGCAACCACCCCAACTACAATTGGTGAGGCTTCCACTCCGTTGTGCTCCAGGCCATCATTGACCAATGTGGTGCCTTCACCAATGTGAGTGCTGGCTGGGTGGGTAGTGCCCACAATGCGTGCCTGTTCCACAACTCCACCCTGCCAGCCCTGGTGAAGAGCAAGCACTTCATGCCAGGGGTGTCAGACCCCGAGCTGGGCGCAGTAGCAGTCCCACCCTTCTTCAGTGGGGACCCTGCCCACCCATGCCTCCCTTGGCTCATGCAGCCCTATACTGGCCAGCTGGACCCCTGACCAGGCACACTTCAACCAGTGCATGGGCTGAACCCATGGCCTCCACTGCCCTGGCCACCAAAACAACCTACAGCTCTTGGGCCTCCAGGTGCCTCTCCACCAGAGCCAGGAACCTGTCCCTGAACTCCTGGTCCACTCAGTCCCTCTCCCTGTCCCTCTCTCACTCACAGGTAATGTCCTCCACATGCCAGGCCCATGACTACACCAGCCACTCAGCCAACATGACCAGTGGTCCAGCAGCCAGGCCCAGTCCTGGGTCCTGCAGTGCCAGAGCCGGCACATACACAGGGTCCTGGCTGAGACTGGTGGTGACCCTGATGGTGCATCACAACTGCCAACTTGTGCCTCTCCCCCACATGCAGCTGCAAGTCCAACAGAGCCAAGAGAAAGAGGTTTTTTTGTGAGAGTTTGTAACATTGCTGAGAACAGATGCTCAATACCAAGGGTCAGGGCACTGCAAGTCAGACAGGCAAGCCCTGGCACTGGCCAAGCCCCCCTATCCCTGCTTGCTCTGTAGGGACAGATGGGCCACTGGGTGCTGGCCACAGACAGCCTGCCTTCCTTGGCCCCTTCCCAGGCCAGGACAGGCCTGGCTTCTGGCAGCACCTGCTGTCACAGCTCCAAAGCCACTCCCTCCATTTCTGCAGGCCAGCCTGTCTCCTGTGCTGCTACCAAGCCCATGGCACCTGGGCTCAGGGGGTGAGGGGCTTCTGGCCAAATGGGGCAGAGTGCTGGTAGTGCCCCTGCCCTGCCCTCAGGGGGCCTCTCCAGGGAGGCTCCCTGGGGCCAGCCCAGCACCACCCACACCAGCTCTGCACCCCAAGTGTGTCCCTGCTAAGAGTGTCCCAGGTACACCATGAGGAGTTGTTTGCACAGACCGAGGGATGCCCGACCCACTACGCCATGCTGCTGCTGATTGCCATGCTGCCCCAGGTGCATCTGTGAACTTGGCACAGAACTCTGAGCTTTGACAGTGTAGACCTCTGCTGCTGCTTGGAGGGCTGCCTGTGGCTTCACTACACATCCTGGCCCCTCATAGCTGATCACCGCTGGCATCAACGCATCCCTCCATGAGTGAGAGGCCCATGCCCACCTAGCTGTGGGTGCACAGGCTGCTCAACAAAGTTTTTCACCCCCTCCTGCCTCCCTGCATGCTGTTGTGGGTGGAACCCAGGGCCAGGCAAGCATGGCTGGGCCAGGCAGGGAGTGGGAGCTGGGCCAGGGCCAGGGCCAAGGGCAGGGAGGACCCTCCCCCTAGTGCAAGGCTTACTAGGCAGATGTGGCAGGTGTGCCTGGTGGTCTGAGTCGGTCTCCACTGGCAGTGAGGATGTGTAGTTCCTGATGTTGTCCTGAGGTACAGGGGCATGGCGTCTGGCTTCCTGAGCAGAGGCCTGCTCCAGGGAGGATCTGGAGCTTCTGAGGGCCAGTGGTGCCATGGCCTGCCTAGCTTCCTGGGGATGTGCACCCAGAACTAGCAGGGCAGGCACTGGACTAGGCTTCTGGAGCTGATGGACCAGGCCAGGGGCAGGGAGTGGTGGGACAGGCTCCTGGTGGCCTGAGGAACAGATTGCTTTGGGTGCCAGCCTGCAATGGAGGTTCATGCAGGCCACCCGTGTTGGAGTAGACAGCATGACTCAGGTCAGGGTCCCAGGGCACGAGGATATCATCCAGCTGTCACATAGAGGCATGGACTTGCAGGCAGCCCCCAGCCAGCAGTTGTGGTTGTTGACAAGTGACCCACTGTGCCCACAAGTCCTTGACCTTTATGCAGCACTGGCATGCTGACCAGTTGTGCCCATGCTTCAGCATACAGCCTGACAGGCCCTCATAGATGTGCGCATTGGAACGCCTGCTCCATGCAAACTGGCTGAGGACCTCAGCCTGACACCACAGTGCCATGAGGTCCATAGTCTCCTCCTTGGACCAATGTAGCCCTGGGAGGTGGCATGTGTCATCAGGGAAGATGCTAGTGTGGCTGCCTCAATGGCTCGCTGGGCCTCTGCGTGGCAGTCCCCGTGCTGGTGGGCCTGGACAGCTGCATGCAGTGCCCAGCACAGGGGCATGGCACGGGACAGGCAGGATGCTGTGGCTGGGCTAGAGCCAGCTGGAGTGGGACCCGGTGGCCAGTGGCTGGCTGCAGGTGGTCCAGGATGCAGCCAAGCCTGACTGGTGCCTGAAGCATCAGGCACAGTGTGATGGCATGGGCCTGGCAGCTGCACAACAACACAGTTCTGGGGGACCAGTGCCAGGTTGCGGGTAGGCTCCCGCAGCTGGCCTGGGGCCTCTGCTGCAACATGCAGTGTCCAGAGGCTGGCTGCAGGAAGCCCAGGGCTCCAGTGTCCCCACAGGCTTTTAAGGGCCTGGGGCTAGGGCAGGCAAAGAACCACCCCAGCCCTGGGGCTGAAGAAGCTCCTATCCCCATGGCCCTGGGGCTAGGCTGCAGGTGGCTCCCTGGTGGTGGAGCTGACTGGGAGCAAATTTGCTCCTAGTCAGCATCTACTCATGTATTACTTTGCAGTAACTACTCCAGAGTTAATTTGCTACTTGTATTTACAGGTAGCAAATTAAATCGTGATTAGAGTAAATTACTGCACAGTAAGCATCTGCACGTATAGATTGTGACTGCTTATTGGGTGCGTCTACATGGGCCCCTACAGCGCTGTTGTTACTGAGCTATCATTTAGTACTTCCTTTTGGAAGTACTAAATGGTGGTGCAGGAGCAGCTCATAGTGCACTGTGCCAGCAGTGCATGGTTATTTTTAGATGCTACATCACCATAGCAATGCACTGTAACAAGGGAGCTTGTTGCTATGTTAACATAGCTGTGACATCATGGTTTTTGCCCACTGATGCTACATCACCATAGCGCATTGCTATGGCAATGTATTATTATGTGTAGACACACCCACTATGCAGTAATTTGCTCTACCGTGCAGTAAAGCATCTCCTGTAGACATACCCCCTGTTCCTATCCACATAAGCACTTAACACCAAATTGATTTACTTCCAGAGCTCTTTGGAAGCCTGAGGTGGAAGGTGCTAAATGTGTCTCTTGCTATGGCACTGCCTTGGACCGGTTCGGGTTCCAGAACCAGAAGCAATATTCCCTTGAACCACTGAGACCTCCACCCAGATGGAACCCATGTTTCCGCCTCCACCCAGACAGAGCCCCTGGCTCCAGACTGTGGGGGCTGCCTGGCATGGCTGCCAGCAACTGGGAATGGGAGCAAGGTCACCCCCACCTGTGGTGGATGCTCCTTAGTAAGGAGTCCCAAGTGACAGAGCTCCAGAACCAGGTAGGCAGACTTCGTGCCATCAGGACCCAGGAGCAGGAGATTGATGATTGCTACAGTCAGGCTCTTCTCCTGAAGAATGAAGAGAGAAGAGCATGGATGCCTGACTACGTGAAGATGGACAACAGGAAGATCAAGCAGGAGCCGCACTCAGGGGATGCTTGGAAGACGGTTGTCTTGGGTCCCGAGACACGCAGTACCAGAGTCACTCCTCCCTTGGAACTGAGCAACAGGTATGCACCTCTCACACCACCAGTAGAGACATCAGCAGAAGCACCAGCTCTGGATGAGCTAGCTGCCTCCCCTAGGAAGAGACGCAGGTGGTCGTGGTGGGCAACTCCCTCCTGAGAAGGACAGAGAAAGCAATCTGCTGCCCTGACCCCCTGGCCCATGAGGTTGGCTTTTTCCTGGGCGTCGGTTGTCAGTTTACCCATATGGTTTAGCAGGGGTCCAACATTACCCTTGCTTTTCCTCCAGCTACCCACATATCTAAAAAAGAACTTTTTATTGTCCTTGATATGTGTAGCCAGCTGGAGTTCAGTCACAGCCTTGGCTTACCTGGTTCGCTCCCTACAGGTCTGGACCACTGCAGAGTACTCCTCCTTTGGGGTGGATCCAGCCTTCCATCCTTTATAGGTCTTTCTTTTTAGGTGCAGGAGGTCCACTAGCTCCCTGCAGAGCCAAGGGGGCCGCTGTGCCCTTTTGCTGCCTTTCCTCCAAGACGGGATAGATATTGCTTGAGCTTTCAGGATCACTCCCTTAAGGAGCAACCACTCTTCTTGAACTCCCCTCCCCTTTGGGTTGTGGTCCCTCAGGGCCTCGCTAACAAGCCTCCTGATCTTGTCAAAGACTTCTGCTTTGCTAACTGACTTGCCTGCTTTATGGCAGCAAATGGTGAAAGTGATCAGCTCATGGTCACTGTCTCCCAGCTTCCCTTCTATTGTTATGTTGCTGATTAAGACATTCCCAGTTGCCAGTACCAGGTCGAGCAGCGCTTTGCCTCACATCAGCCCATAGACTTCTTGAGTCAGATAGAGCTCATCCACACACGTGAGGAAGCTTTGCGACCATTCAGATGTGGCCGAGTGCTCTTCCCATGAGATGTCAGGGTCAAATCTCCCATGACAACCATGCACCGGGAGCCTGCAGGCTCAGCTAGTTCCCTGGAGAATTCCTGGTGAAGCTCTTGATCCTGGCCATGAGGTCTGTAGTAGACTCCCACCATTGTGTCCCCTGTGCTTTGTTCACCATGGATTTTGACCCAGAGAGTCTCCAATCATCCCCCCGGGTGCCAATGTCAGCTTGCACGGACACATAGTTTTCCTTGACATAGAGAGCTACCCCCCGCCCCTTTTGTCCACATGATCTCTCCTGTACAGGGTATAGCCATCTATACCTGTGGCCCAGTCATAGGTGGAGTCCCACCAGGTCTCTGTTATCCCTATGAGATCGTAATCCTTTTGGTTTAGGAGGAGGACCAGTTCCTCCTGTTTGTTCCCCAAGCTCCTGGCATTGGTGTACAGACACATAAGTGTCTCACTGGGGGCCCTTGCCTTTCATGCAGACCACTCTGGGGCTGGGGCTGGGGCTGGGGCTGGGGCTGTGGTGGGGTCCCTTGAGTGCTTTAGCCTGCTGGGGTTACAAAAGCTGCCCAGTGGGCTTGCAGTGGCAGTACTCCCCAGCAGTCTCAGGTTGACTACTCCCTCCTCAGCCCATGACCCACAGCTGGGAGGAGTGAGGAAAAGACTACCTGTACCCCCAGCTCCCTAAACCCCACTCCCAGAGCCCTGTAGTCTCTCATGACCGAGCTGGGATTTCTCCAAGCTGTGTCATTCATGCCAACATGGATAAGGAGCATAGGATAGTGGTTGGAGGGCCGGATAATCTTTGGGATCCTCTCAGCTATGTCCTGGGTGAGGGCCCCAGGAAGTAGCAGACCTCCTGGGCTAGGAGGTCAGGGCGGTAGATTGCCCCCTCAGTTCTCCTCAGGAGGGAGTCTCCCATGACCACTCTGCATTTCATTTTAGGGAGAGCAGAGGTGGATGATTCTCCCTTACCTACAGGAGCTGGCATCTCTGCAGGCTCTGCTGGGGCTGCAAGAGGTTTGTACCTGTTGCAAAGCCCCAGAGGGGAGGGGACCTTAGTGTGGCAGGCCTTGGGGCCCTTGACCACCTTGGTCCAACCCCCTGGCTGGACAGTATGGGAGATCCCTGAGTTCTACCTTGCCCTGGAAGGTGACCTTAGACTCCTACCGCTAGGCCCTTCACCCCCTGGAGATGGAGGGTAGACTATCTCCTGCTCGCCATCCCTGACAGCACGCAGTCTCTGGACTGCGGCCTAGAGCTCCTCAATGTGGCTCCTCAGTGACTCCAAAGTGGAGCAAACCTCACATGGGGAGGTGGCCATGCTCCCAGTCCCATGAGCCTGGAAACGTGCCAGGCAGCCCCCACAGCCGAGGCAGGGGCTTCATCTGCATGGAGCCCAGAACCATGCGTTCCGTCTGGGTGGAGGCCTCTGGGGTGCAAGAGGGGGAGGCCGCAGACTCCGAAGGGACCCTCAGGAAGCGGGATGTGCCCATCCACATCATGCTGTTGGTAGGCCAGCTACTGATGTGACCAGCTTCCCTAGGGCTCACTGGCAGGGCCTCTGGCCCTCCCACACACCCTCCTGTGCAAACTCCCACACTAACTCATGCACTGGCAGACAAGTGCACCTGTTTATGTGGCCTGTACATGAGGCTCCGGTCGCGTGGCTCCCTGTGGGGATGAGTGAAGTAGGAGCCAGGGCTGGGTGAGATCCTCCTTGTCTCCTCTCAGCTGCCTCCCCACAGCCGAACTAAGCTAGCCCTTCCCTCCACGGGCCCTGCTTACCTCTGGCTGTGCTGGGGGTCGGCGGGAGTGCTCTGCAGCTGCTGGGGGTCACTGGGGTGTGGGGGTATGATGGGCCTTCACCCATGCATCTCGCGCCACTCAGGGGTCATGACTGACCACAAGATGAACATGAACTACCAATGCAATGCCACATCCGGCAAAGCAAATAAAACTCTGACTTGGATCTACCAATGCATCACAAGCAAGACTCTTGCCTGTGGCCTGGAGCTCCTCCAGCTGGTGCACCAGAGACCCCAAAAGGGAGCAGACCCCACAGGGGGAGGTAGCTGTACCCCTGAGCCCCAGAGCCTGAAAAAGGGACAGGCAGTCCCTGCAGCCGAGAGCCAGGGGCTCTGTCTGTGTGGAGCCCAGAACCATGGGCTCTGTCTGGGTGGCAGCCTCTGAGGTTTCAGGGGCAGGGGCTGCAGACCCCTCAGGACCCTCGGGATGCAGCGTGTGCCCACCCAGGTCATGCCACTGGTAGGCTGGCTACGGCTATGACTGTCTACCCTGGGGAGCTCAAAGGCAGGGCCTCGGGCCATCCCACGCACCCTCCTGCATGAACTTCACACTAACTCATGCACTGGCAGACAAGTGCACCTGTTTATGTGGCCTGTACATGAGGCTCCGGTCGCGTGGCTCCCTGTGGGGATGAGTGAAGTAGGAGCCAGGGCTGGGTGAGATCCTCCTTGTCTCCTCTCAGCTGCCTCCCCACAGCCGAACTAAGCTAGCCCTTCCCTCCACGGGCCCTGCTTACCTCTGGCTGTGCTGGGGGTCGGCGGGAGTGCTCTGCAGCTGCTGGGGGTCACTGGGGTGTGGGGGTATGATGGGCCTTCACCCATGCATCTCGCGCCACTCAGGGGTCATGACTGACCACAAGATGAACATGAACTACCAATGCAATGCCACATCCGGCAAAGCAAATAAAACTCTGACTTGGATCTACCAATGCATCACAAGCAAGACCCAAGAAGTCATCCTCCCACTTTACTTGGCCTTGGTGAGGCTGCAGCTGGAGTACTACATCCAATTCTGGGCTCTGCACAGGCGCAGCTGGTGAACTCAGACTGATGGGGCAGGTGGAGCAGCACACAGGAGCAGGGAATGGGGGGTTGCAGCTGGCTGGGAGTGGGGGAGGTTTGCAGCCTCCCCGCTCCCAGATGGAGTGCCCATCCGGCTAAAAAACACATCCCCTCCCCAACCCTCCGACTGGCTGCAAACCCCACCCTGCTCCCAGCTGGCTACAAACCGTTCCCGCCTCCCGTGTGATGCTCTACCCACCCCACCAATCTGAGTTCACCACCTGCGTCTGGCTCCACACTTTAGAAAGGATGTGGAGAAGCTTGAGAGAGTCCACACACACGACTAGAAGTCAAGAGAACAGGCCTTGTGAGGAGAGACTGAGAGGTAGAGGACTCTTCAGCTTGGATAAGTGAGGCTCAGGGGTTACTTGGTGGCAGCCTATAACTATATAAGGGGTGTGCATCAGGAACTGTGAGAACGTCTGTTCACCAGGGCACCCCAAGGGAAGACAAGGTCTAACTGTTACAAACTGCTGGAAGACCATTTTAGACTGGACATAAGGAAAAACTTCTTTACCATCTGAGTCTCCAGAGTCTGGAATAGACTCCCTCCAGAAGTGGTGCAAGCACCTACTCTGAACACCTTAAGAAATGCTTGGATGCTTATCTTGGTGGGGTGATCTGACCCCAGCTGACTTCCTGCCCCTTGGATAGGGGGCTGGCCCAATGATCTTGATAGGTCCATTCCAGCCCTAATGTCTACAAAATCTATCCTATGAAGTCTATAACCCTGCTTGTGAGATGCTATGTCCTGCTTCTCAGCAATGCTAGCATCATGTTAATGTGGCTATTCTACTTTTACTTCCAAAACCAATGTGTACCACACAACCTCAGGATATTCCTGCACAATACTGGCTTGCGTCACCTAGACATACCCTGTTGCTGTCACAGGAAGTGTTAGCTATGGCTATCTCATTGGCTCACTGGTAGCCAGTCAGTGCCCAGTATCTTTGTAGCAGCAGTTACTTGCAGATACAGCCCATCATGAAATGCACAATATTCATTTTCTGAGAAACCCATGACCAAATTTCTATGTGAGCAATTGCTAACAGTAATATGCAAGTACAGACAGGAGGAGTCACTTGTGAAAAAGGAGTCCTACTATACTCATGACTGTAAACAGGTCAAGGAAATAAAGATAAAATATAACAAAGTTCCATTTTAGTCAGGACTTTATTCAAATTCATGGATTTTAAGGCTGGAGGGACCATTAGGTTCCTTTTCTCTGACTTCCTGCATAACAGAATTTCACCTTAGCAATCTTGCCTTATGCTTACAATGTCTAGTTGAAGTACAGAATTTTTTTTAAAGACAAGGGTCTAAAGACTTCAAGTAATAGAGAATCTAGCATATCCCTTGACAAGTTATCCTTCACAATTAATCTTTTACACGTTATTGCTAACTTGAATTTGTTCAGTTCAGCTCCCATCCATTTAGTCTTTTAATGCCTTGTTCTGCTAGATAAATAGCAGTCCACTATCAGAAATCTCCTTACCTAAGTTGATACCTCTAGACCTTGTATATTCAAATTCAGTGTATTAAAAACTCAATCACGAAAAATAACAAAAGGAAGAAAACAAGGAGAGTGAACAACCTAACAGCATCCTCATGAAAATATCCGTATCCTGATCAGGAATGAAAGGAACTACAATTTTATGCCATATAATGTTTAACCAGCAGGGTGGATTTAATTAGTTGTCTCTTGGAAGGCTTTAGTTAACAATATGCCTATGAATTTGTGGGGGAAAGAAATAAAGAAAACAGCAGGTTTTGTGTTTAAGAAGAAGCAATAGGCTTTGCCAAGCCCTTCTGGAAACTACTGAAGGTACTGCAGAAACTGAAGACATTCACCAAAAAAGCAGCAGAGCACCAATAAAGTTCTTGTCAGTTTAATTTTTCTACAACATTGTTTATATCATAAAGGCTTGGGGAGGCCCAAGTCCTAGTCCCTACTCTGTCACAGACATCCTGTGCACGCTCTGGCAAGTCACATGACCTTTCTGTGTTTTATTTCCCTGCCCACAAGATTAAAAGAATAGTACTTCTCTACCATACAGGGGTGTTGTGAGCACAAAGACTGAGACAATGGAAGCTGCTGAAATGCCAAAGGATGCGTCTACACTGCAAACTGTTGTGTAGTGTAAAGATACCCAAACTGGCTTTCAAAAGAAGCTAACTTGGGCACCAAAAATGGCCTAGGGCAGAGGGTCCCAACCTGCCCAGGGCAGGGGGTTGGACCTGATGATCTGTTTAGGTCCCTTCTGACCCTAAGCACTATGAAACCACCAGGTCATGGCACGAGCCCCCACTCAGACCCCCATCTGTCTGCCTGGGTGAGCGCCTTCCAGGGTCACAGCTGGCTCCATGTACCCTGTCCCTCTCCTGCTGGGACGCGGTAAAAAAAGGTTGGGAACCACTGGTCTAGGGCTACACCAAGGCTACAGCTAATCCAAGGCAGCTCCCACTGCACTCCAGCCCTCACCTGGATCAGCACAGGATGCTTGAGGGCACTGCAACCAGAAACAACATTTGCTGTCTAGACATAGACAAGCTACATATGGCAACATACAACTCAGAATACTTCCAAGCAGGGTAAATTATCTTGTATTGAGCTGTGGCTTCCCACGGCTATCCAGCTTCGGATACCCAAGATAGCGAAAATATCTAGTCACTACACTGAAGTCTGCAGGATAGATTTACCCTCCTAAAATTAGATTTACAGGTCAACAGCAGATAAGAGTCTCACCACCACCTATCCTGTACAGCTCTACACCACATAGTTTTACATTTAATGAGGGATTCTCTCATTCAAAATCATCCTCACTTCTTCTACCACTTCACACCGGCCAATGTTCTCACCAAAGACAATTTTATTCCCTGTAAAACATTTGGACAATTAATGATGCTGCAAAAAAAAATACTTCCCTACCTTCCAGTCCACCAAGAAGTAAACTCACTGCAGAAAGCACACAGGAGTGTGTGACATTTAATGTAGAATAATGTTGTGGCTCATTTACTCTATTCTCATGCCTTAAATTGAACCTGCATGTGAGACCGGGTTATGATTTAAGGCATGATTAACCTGTTAATCACATCTTAAATGTAATGTGTGTCAGAGGCCTTACAGACAAAACCCACCTGACTTATATTTCAGTATAAACAGTACAGGGTGAGAAATATCTCTGTTAAACTGGCAATGTAATAATAATAATAATAATAATAATAATAATAAAACAGTCACATGATTTATTGGTTAATCCTGACAGATAGGAGCAAAAGCTATGACAAACTGAAGTTGAAATTAACTAGATTTGAATGTTATATGAATGTATGAGCTTTCCTGGGTTTATGCTTCTTTGGAATTTTCTTGATGGCATACTGTATTGTGGATGATAATACCATAATTCATACACCATTGTATGAATTACATGCCAACCAGAATTTGCTTAAATGCTTTTTTGCCTGAATGTCAGTTCTACCATTATGTATTCCAACTGGATTGCTGATCATAAGTCCTTTTTTCTTTTGCACATTTGATGTCAAACTCACGTCCAATCATAAGCCTTACAAAAATGTGTTAAAATAACAGAAAGTAAAATAAAGGCATAAAACTCCATGCTGCAGGCATTTCCGATGCATATTCTGTCTGAAAAATACAATAATTAAGTTCAGGCTCAGGATTCTAATGAAACTAGCTTTCCAGAGCTCGTATTGGCTTTTCAATGCAACCTTAAATAAAGCTACATTTCCTTCTGTTCTGCAGTATCTATAACCCTGCAAGTAACAACAACCTTGAAATTAAACTATTATAGTTTCAGAGCCCAAATGTTGTTGGTTTTACCAAAGCAAAACTCCCACTGAACTGTGCCAAGCATGGACAGAGGGACCCACCAAGTTAAATAGTAAGTTCCATGTGTAGAAACGTATTTTCTCTCAGTGGGGAATAATGAGTGCTAATACAGAGGGCTCCGAGGGTAACCCATGTCCAAGTTTTCAGAATGACAACCCTTCTGGCTAGCTTTCCAACCAATCTAAATCAGTGATGTGCCTTCATAGTTTGCCTGGCTGCCCCTGCCTTAAGAAGAACCCACACACACAGTAGCATATCTTCCCAGTTCCGGGAAAGGTACAGCCATGATCACATTACTACACCATATTTTTATGCGGCGATAGTCCATGTTCTATATTTCTAAAAACAAAATGTTTCTATTAGCAAGGAATCCCTGACTCACAGGGATGGCTTCTCTGGGCTACCTAGGACATATGCAAATCACTGAGAGCGTAGCAGAGTTTGATCGATGGCTGTCTAGCCAGTCTGAGTCGCTGATTCCACGTCTCCAACACCAGTTTAAAGGATTCCCCCTCCCCAGTTATTCATGGCAAGATTTTGCTAAGAAACCTACTGGCATCTCTGATGAGGTGTGTGAATTGCATTAAGTACGGAAGAATTCGTGGTCACTCCTGCATTACTGAAACCATGGCAAAAGACAACAAATTGCTTTTCCAGCTGGAGGAGACAATATCAGGAAAGACGACAGTTTCAGTTTAGGTTTCCAAGATAACATCTCAAGGCCTAGAAAGCAATAATAAAATCAAGAGTATATTAAAAAAGCAGTTGACAGGGCACATTTGAGATGTATTACTTCTCTCTTCAATACACCAAGTTAGATTAAGTGAAAATCAAGGCTGTGTGAAGATTAGATTAGATAGGGCTCAACTGAGGATTTACACTCAAGCCTGTGTAAGGGAGAGGGCAGTTGTGCCACCCCATGAGAAGCCTCAGTGAGAGTCCTATTCTTTCTCCCCTCTACTTCTGCTCCATGCAATTAATTGACTTTATTTCTGCCAAGGGTTTGTACTTACCTCTTCATTTCCTCCTAACCCATACTAGAAAAAGCTCTCCTGTCTAGCATGCTGGCTTTCTCTCTTCAAAACGTTCACCCACACCTTGCTCCTTTTTGCTTATCTAGTGGAGACTGCTGTCACACCCAGGCACATATGTGCATGGTGCAGTCTTATGTCCCTTTACTGCCCTTCCTAGCCACATAAGACCATTTGTAACCCAGGCCCAGGAGAGGTGGTTGAAAAGTGGGAAATAATAGAATATTTCCTTTAAAAAGTCCCAAAGTACAATGCAAATTATTTGATGAACAGGCTGATGGACTGGATGTGTCTGTGGAGCCACACAGAAAATACTGGTTACATACTGCATTTTTAGAATGTCACGAAATTCACACATTATTTTTTTCAACCAGGCTCACATAACCAGTCCTCCCTACCACACTGCTGTGTGCTGCATGGCAGTTTGCCATGCAACACACAGCAGAGCAAGAAGCCAACACCAGAAGATGCATTTTATTCAGGAACTTTATTCAGGAAAGGCAGGTGTGCTCCTAAGACTATTCCATGAATGCATACCCAGGGTACTTCCTCTAGAGAGAGAACAAGAGGAAAAATATCCCCAAGGCAAGAGGAACCAAATGAAGAAAAAGGGGGAGCAAAGCCCCTTTTATCCTCTCTCCATTTATGTGTGTCAGTGTGAAGATTAAACTGGTGGGTGAGCCAGTAGTGAGCCTCCTCTTTCCACCCACAGCCCTTGCTGCATTTACTTCTGTGCAAAATCATTCATTCATGTTCCCTCAATCAGTCGCCCACACACATTCCTTGCTGACAGCCCAGCTGCACATATGTGCTAGCTAATACAGTAACTGCCTTTGTGATTTAACTTGGTATTAAAAAGTGGAAGGGCGGAGGTGGGGGGAAACAGAAGACAGAGGGAGACAAAACTGTTAAAGGTTGTCCAAAGTGGACAGTCACAAATTCAGCTTGCACATTTAGAGATTGCAGGAGTCAGAGCTCTATGCCAGCCAGGCATCTTAGGGAGCTCCAAACAGCCCCTGAGAGCTAAGCTTGTTGCCAAGCCAAATGCTTGTGAATTCAGGTGTGAAATCACTATCAGTAGTGACCAAACCTTAACATTTGGGTTGTCCAAGGAGCCAAAGGGGGCGTGGGGCTATGGCCTCTAGGATGCTTCTGTGTTCTGCCCTATTGCACAGTTCAGTTGAGACCAACTCATTTGGGCTGATAGTGCCTCACTCTGCACCTGCTTACAGGCCTATCACAATCTGGCTCCTAAATGTGCAGGCTGGATGTTCCCTGCTTGCCAAAAAGGAACAAAGCATGCATACTTGCACAGTGGAAGTGCTGGATTCCCTAACTGCCGATCCATGTCAGAGAGCATCAAAACTTTGGGGGAGAACTAGGATCCTCTCTTCTCCCTTTTCAAATGAGCCCTCCCCTATACTGCGCAGGACTCCTTTGCCTCACTGCCTAATAGATTAATTCCCTTCCTTACCTTTGCTACCTGCTGTTTCTCCTGCATGAGGACTAGGATGGGTACTGAGATGAGATGTTTTAGCCAGCCTGGAACAAGGGTGACTATATAAGTCAGCAGTGAGAAGTATGTTTTGATCAGTTTTAGTTAAAGCGCCCCTGCTGCCATTTTGAAACACAGGACACTGAATCCAGGTGATGATGAGGCACACCGGGGCATCTAATTAGAGCGCTCCAGCAGACTTGATTAATCATATGAGCTGTATGCTGGTTAAGATGTCAGCCAAACAGGCATTCAGTCTCTCAGCAGCCCACTTCTAGAAAGCAGAACTGGGTCCAGCTACTATATATACAGAAGCGAATGAAAGATCATATGACACAGACGTCGTATACAGTAGAAGGAATACCATCATTTTCTTCCTTTAGCTATGTTATTTGACAGTTCTGCACTTCTTTAGGAAGAAACCTTTAATCTCTTGTCAAGTGATGTGCTCAACTGACTGCTATGACAATGTTCATAGACCCACAGTAAATCCTTTTGTCTAGTTGTTATCAGCTCTTACAGATATTACCAAATGAAATTGGCATTTTAAATTGATCCTCTTTCTTAAGTAGGTGTATGTTTCCCATGGATCATTGGATCCCACTCTAACAGAGAGATGGAATTATGACTGTAGCGGACACAGTAGTAACAGGTGACAAAGCATTAAAACAGAAGAACTAAGGCAAGGGTGCCTGAAGTCAAACATCTAAATCCATAAAGAAACACCTTATAAGTGGACTGATTTCCAAGGTGGTGACCATCCAATAGCTCATGCAACACCAAACACTGCTGAAAGGAAGGATAGTAGTGATAGTTAAGGCAGCCAACTGAGGCTCAGGCAGGTGGGTACAGTTCTTGACTCAGCCACAGAATACAGTGACCTTGGAAAAAAAAATCATTCAAGTTTTGGGGGGTTTTGCAGGGGGGTGGGTTGTGCACTGCACTTAGGCACCTCAAGTGGAGTTTATGCAGCAAAACTCCTGCTTAGCTTGATACAGTCCCGAAGTCTGCTAACAAGGTATGTAAGCACCTGTAAAGTTCTTCTGAGCACATCTAGCAGCACCTCAGTTTTGACTGGACTAGAGAGCTTGGTAGATGGGTTCCACAAGTAAGCTGTTCCCCCACCAGTGTCCCCTGGAGGGCCTAACCTAGTAGGTATGTTCTGAGCACAGCTCCAGGACAAAGGTCTGCAGAAAAGCTACTTTCAGGCAAAAAGGGCAGGGGGAGGGTTCCTTTTATACAATAGCCTGATGGGTAGAGCACTCACCCAGAGTGTGTATCAAAATCAAAGGCTAATCCCAAGCTGAGGTGGTCCACTGGAATTTCCTAGGCCCTTTCCTACTGTGAAATAATTGATCAGATTTCACTTCAAGTATTTGAACCGTTTTTCATTTTTTTATTATTTAATTTACTGTTGCCCATGAGCTCCATGTTTGTCTATGTTCTCCCTTTCTGTAGTCTATAGTCTCAGATGGGCCTTATCTGCAAAGCCCCGACCTGGATTTGGATGTTGACCACCCTGGTTCACCATAGTTCAGTGGGTCTGTTCTGCCCCTCTCTAACTGCAATAATGTGGGAAGCAGGATGCCTTCATAATTGTAGCTTTGTGTTCCAACATCACCACAGCAGGTTGTAAAATTAAAATTAGCAGAAAAGAAGTAAGCTTCCCAATGGGAAGTAAGTTTTTATTCATTTAACAATGAATTAATCCCTGAATTTAATGGGTGAAGGGAGAAATAATGGAATTATTTTCATTCTGATTTAAAACACTCTGGGCCCCTCTTAAGTCAGCCTCCTCCAAGAGTTGTGATTTCACACACTCTTGCAAATGCTAAATTGGATGTCATGGTTGAAAACTTGATCCTTTGTGTACAATGGTAACAACTATTTCATAGTCAGCCTAACATTAATATATAGCCTATCATTTTGTTTGCTGCTTTGACCACAACTGCCCACTGGACTATTCAAAGCAACAGCTACAACTTCCTTCTGAGGAATTATGTTTAACCTGCGATTAACTAAACCAAAGAGAACAATGTGCATTGGATTTGAGTTGGATGGTACTATACTGGAGCTCAGTCTGTCAACATATTGCCCACTCACCTACTTTCGTTAGTTCTTTCTGGAATTCCTTGAATCCTCTCTATATTTCCACAATTAAGAAATTTTTGTCATCCATAAAAACTTGGAATTATGACTTGGCTACTATCATAAGAACTGAACACAAGGAAGAGCTGACTTGTCTTCCTTAAGAAAATGTCAGGATGAGGCAATGGTGGAGCTTGTTAGCAAGGTTTAACAGTGTCAGGATAATCATAGGTTGGAGAGGCCAGCTCCACACACCAAAAACAATTTGCAAATGATTGTGAACAAAAGTATATTCAAGAAAATGGCTCTCAGCGCAGGGAAAATTACTAAACAGAAAGAGACAAAACTTGTCAGGTAAAATACTCATTGCCAATTATTCTCTCACTTCTAATGTTGACAAGTAGCAAGAGAGGTTTTGTCATGCAGAAAATGTTACTGAACCAAACCCCCTCTACTCCTCTGCAACTGAATACTTTATGGACTTTACATAGCTCAGTGATGAAGCCCCCCATTACATTGTCATATCTGTTGCTTTGCTCCCACATTGCACCAAAAATACTACATTTATTCTGTAGAGTAAGCCTGAGTTTTCCGTGATTTGGACATAGTGGGAGCACCTACATGAGACATTTGCTGCAGAACTTCCTAATTATCTCCGCAGTGAAGTCTCAATGTCTACACATGTGGCCCTGTTAGGCCTCAGGAAACTAACTCTGCTACAGGTTAGTACTTGTAAATACAAGTACTCTCCTGTTATCCTGGCATTCTTTAGTGTGCAGTAATGCATATGTGGACACTAATGGGGCTGGCTGGGGCACAAGGGTGCTTCAGTGCAAGGCTGCCTACCAGATAGCCCCATACTGGAGCACCCTCATGCCCCCAACCAGCCTTTCCGCACCACATTGAGTTAGGTTGGAACAGCCCTGGGCTGGCAGGCTGACCCCCCCGGGCCCTGTCCCAGTCAGGGCTGTTCCAACCCAGCTCAACATGCTGCAGTCCCAGGCGCATGTGAAAACACAGCACCTGGGAGCAATAAATTCCAGAGCAATATGTACTGGAGTTTATTGCTCCATGCTAATAGCACACATAGATGCACCCAGTTTGTATTTAAAATAAATTATTAGTATGACCTTGAAAAACAAAATATTTTCTGATGAAATCAATGAAGACTTGCAAAACTCCAGAACTGGTGCCCAAACGTGGAGGAGGAAAGTGGAGGGGGTTTCTGACAATGAGATTAATTATAAAAATATTTTGCTAGCACAGCTGCTGAGCTCCCTTAATTCATTCTTGGCTGCAGATGCAGTGAGAAGCCCCTTGGTTTAAAGCAAGGTACTAATTCAAAGCATGTTCCTCTTGGATTGTGGGCGTCTGAAGTAATGAATGCATTTACGTTGCACCTGCAGAGATTTCTGTGTTCTGGAGTAGCTTATGAAATCTCAGTTTTAAAAGTATGAGCAAACACAGTGAAGGTTAATGCAATGTTCTTTTGTCTGCCTAAAGCCAGAGATTAACACAAGGCAGGGCTTTTAGAGTGTTAATCACTGGCAGTAGTGGGGTTTACAATAAATGGCTTTTAAACCTCCTCATTTCTTTAACCATCTTTACACATCTAAAAAGCACTTTCCTCCCAATTACTTGCTTCCCCTGCTGCTACTCAAAAACATCTTACATTCATGGAGTGCCTTTCTTGGCTAAGAACTGAACTCAATGGGGTTGCAATAGCTACTTATCCACCCAGAAACACAGCATTCTCTAGGGCGGAACACGTCATGTCACTCAGCAACTGGAAACAATTTAGGGCAAAAAAAGTATTGGTCCAGTTGAACACAGAGGACCCTTTACCCTCCAGCCTCTGTATTTCAGCCACAACCTTGGCCAGGGGCATTCAAAAGACTTTCTGGAAACTGCCATAATCTTTCTTCAAGCCATAGGAAGGCAAATACATGCCTTATCGTTAGCTCTGTTTAACACTGCTTACACTACTGGAACAATTTGCATTTTTCGCTGAAGCCCAGATTCTGCCACCTTAATCAGAATGAGTGGCCCCTTAACCTGCAAATACTCCCACTGAAGTCAGCAGAATTGGCTGTGAAGTAAAGCAGGGGTCAGCAACCTATGTCCACATGCTGGATCTGGCCTGCAGAACCATAGATCTGGCCTCCAGACATGGAACTTCTCCTATACTGCTGCAGACAGAAAAGGTGGCAGAGACCAGGTCCTAGCAGCCTCCTTCCTTTCTGCCTCTGCTTCATTCTGACCTACAGCCTGAAAAGATTGCCGACTACTGAAGTAAAGTGTTATCACTATGAGTTAAAGTTGTCCTTAAAAACTGAAGTTGATTAGTACCTTGCTGCAAAGTAATGCAAACACAATAGTCAAAACTCAGTTAGACACTGAATGGGATAAAAGTATTACACTGGAATTCAGTACTTAAATATGCATGTGTGTTGCATTTGTATACCCCCCACACATTGTATAGATATTCTCCACCGGTCTCTCCACTGATGCCTGACCCCTGGCCATACTGTATCTTGGGATCAATGTATCCCAGAATGTGTTAGGAACAGGGAATTCTGAGTTTAAGCACATTTTAGCAGAGTGCTCAGGCACTTCATTTCTTAAAACTAAGGGGAAATTCATTTGATTCACACAGTACATGTAGGGACACAATGTAAAAACAATGCAAGGCATGACAGAAAATTGGTACTGTAGCCAAACTGATGTCAGCAGTGCCCTGGCACTGGGTGTCCTTGTAGGGGGGGTCACCAAATCAAATGAAAGTAATATTATGCAATTGTGCATATGGGGTGCACTGCACATGATCCGCACCAGGCACCAAACACCTGGCTACAGTTCTGCAGTAAAGAGATGCTTTCAGGCACCCTTTGGCAATCCATTTGAAAGCAGGCCTACTTTCTTGTCAGGCCTTAATGATAGGAATAACTGTGAAAGCAGGGGGAGGCACATTATATTGTACAGTGCAACCACAAGGCTTCCTCCCTCACCCACTTCTGGTGCTGCTCTGTGATGAAAAGGCAGGGGTGGGAACCTGCCTCTTTCAAAAAGCTTTTTGCAGACATGAGAACATACAGTTGGGGTGTCGTGCCCAGGGAGCTCTGAGACAGTCACATACTTACACTGAGAACACCCCTGTCCTTTAGAGAATAAATTGGCTACTAACCCTCTGGATAAGATAAAGCAACTAATAAGAGGCCTAAGGGGGGAAAAAAGACTCAGCGGAAGCACTCAGGCAATTCTCATTTCAAGTAGATTGCAGATTTGAAGGGCTGTTTGCCCAGTACACTCACTATTTTATGGACTGAAAGATGTCTACATTGTGATTTCTTTGCTATCTAATTTTTTGGGTTTTGTCCCAGAGGCAAATCAAATCTATTTGTTATCACACTGTAACTAATTATTGCAGTTAAGCTATTTTGCTGAGAGTTGTAATATAATTCTTGTTAACTATTAAGGCTCAGCTTCTTTATTTTGTACATCTTGTAAATGATGCGCTGTTTACCCTTTCCCTCACTCCCCATCCCCCTCTCCCTGCCCAGCACATTTTCCAGTGTTTCCCTGTAGTAAATTATCTCAACGAGCCACATTTGTGCTTCATCTCCCTGTGGAATGTCAGCCAGATTAGGAAGGAGCCTTACGACTGACTTTGGCAGAAAATCATTTGTGATTCTACCATTTAATGTACAGCAGGTGCATCAAAGTAAGCAGACTATCTATCAGGCACAGGTCAGCCCTAGGATCTGTAGACTCCTTACAACTGGAAACAGAAGGGGTAGATAGTCTGTTATCAGTTGATGGTATAAATGGCTTTAACTTACTGCATTCTGGAATTCCTCTACGTCAGGAGTTAAGGAGACAGTACATGTAGAGGTCTTTCTCCCCTACTGTTACTACTAAAGTACAGAAATAGCCATGAAGGTTGCCCTTTCTCCAAAAGATGTGGGCTAGCCAGCCAGAAACTAAAGCCACTGGAGAAAGCAAGTGTTTTGGAGGTCTGGATTGTGCTGTAGGTCTATGGATCAGAATGCAATGTCTAGACAGTTTCAGCATTTGAGCTGTGTAAAAACATTCCTGAATATTAGGTCTTCAATATATTAAGGCTAGGGACAGACATTCAAAAAGCCTGACCCTGAATTAATTCAATCTTTGCAGGTTAGTCTAGCCTGCAAAGCTTGAACAGATTTGGAGGTGGACAGACCTTTTAATTCCATAAAATCAGGCACATGCCTGCAGTGGCTCAAGCTAGAAGCCAGGGGGTGCTAGACCAGCCCTCCCTTCCCTTCTATAGCGCTGAGCTAGGGGGGTGTGGCCAGGCCCCAGCAGGATGCTCTGATTAGGGAGGGGTTTAACCCCCCCTCCCCGCCTACGCCATCTCAGGCTTTCCCACCCTTCCACCTCCCACTCACTGCTCAAGGGGCAGGAGTGTCACCAGAGTGACCCCAGCCCCAGGCTAGCATTCTGAGTGCAGTGCATGCATCTGTTGATAATACCTTGCTTTTTGATCTCCCTCTCCATGTCTGCAAACCTGACAGGGCTGTAAACCAGCAGGGGGGGCTGATAAAAGCACAGTGTTTAGCAGCCCATCAGCAAAACAAAAACCTCTGTCATTAGTTCTAGCTCTTCTCAAACAGGTTTTTCCAAGGCAGGACATTACCAGCTGACTTGTAGATTAGCTCCAAAAAGCCCTAAGCAGACACTGTTCTGTTTGTCTTTGTCCTGCCTGCCTTTGTCCTGTGCCAGTGAAATTGGACACACACACACACACACACACACACACACCCCCCTCAGCATTAGCTAGCATACCACATTCCTAGGGTTGGTGGGGCTGGGGTCCATGCTGTAGGAGGTGGACAGAGGGAAGGAGGGGGGAATCCCTGCTTGAGCAGTGAGCAGCAAGGGAAGCCAGGCATAACCTGCTGTGCCTTTGGTCTCCTCCGGAGCTCTGGTTACGGAGGAGAGGGGTGGGGCCAACCTGTTCTCTGGAGCAGAGAGCACAGCCCAGCCAGCCTAGGGCTGCAAAGCATCTGGGATGCTGGGGGACTCTAGTTTAAGTCAAACCAGGAAAGGGTCTGCGACAGGCATTACATAAACAGGTTTAACCCAAATCAGTTAAATCTGATACTACATTCAACCAGGTTTATCTTAAACCAGTTTTAGCCATTTTGAAACTGGTTTATGTGCACTGAACTTATGTTCTGTTACAGGTTAAAACTAGTTTCTGATCACTTAAACCGGTTTGTGTGTAATGTCTGTCCCTAGCCTAAAAGTCAGGTATAAATAATGAGTTTTCTTCTATACCTACTGCTGAAGCAGAGTCCTCTAAGAAACTAGACTGGGGTAGGGTGACAGAAGGTAAGGAAGGCACCATATATAGGAGTGAACTTTGTTTCCAAATTAATTTCAAATTCTTGGTAAGTTCTGGAAGTCTTAGTTTTTACTGTCTTGATTTTAGTTTGTGTAGAGTAAACCTGAATAATGCATATATATGCATAGCCAAGGCCCATTAGCAAGGCCTTCTCTTTATACATTGTTCAGAAATCTCAGCAATTATCTTGATGGTTGGTTACCAATAAATGCTTAGTATGCATTTAATTACAGACAAGCCATCACTTTTCCTGGAACAGTTTTTGGCACCACGTTGTCTTAGCTCCACTATTTCTACAAACACTTGGCTTAAAGTTATTGTTTTGATGAAGTTTTCCACCCTGGGTTGGCAAAGAGATTGTTCTAATTTCTGCATGGTATGATATATGGTTCTTATTCATCCAACAGTTGATGAAAACTTCCATCTTGCAATATAGACCGTCATCCTAGCAAGCACTTTGATCTCTAAGGTATTTAGTATGCTGTTAACGGGAACAAGTTATTAGATAGAAGCCTTTCCTTTCCGAATCAGGCGAAAGAAATATCCCCATTATACATACAAGGACCTGCTGTAAAGTTGCAACAATAAAGGTTCCTCGGATTTTGCTATTATAATGAGTTCAGCCATTGGGTCCTGGGTCAGTTGATCCTGCCCATACTGGTGCATGGGAGAGGGTAGTTCTAACTACTACATTTTAAGAGAGCTAACTCCCTGATCAGTTTTCAAACCATATATGCTGAGTGTTGGCAGTCTTAGCATTCTTCCAGAATTGGCTCAAACTGGCCTTCACACATAATTTACAGTTACTTTGTGTGCAGTCTGGTAGCAGTATGCAACAGATCAGAAGAAGAGGATTTTTGATGGTAAGCAAAATCCCAGCTGGAACAGATTAATGGACCTGGGATAGCAGATAAAAATAGATCTGTTGTGTTGGCTGTCAGTATGCACCATAAATGGATCAAATTAACTGTGCGTGCACTAGTGTTAGTAAGATCAGAATCTGGATTAAAGATTTGTTTCTGGAAGATTGTTATTTATAAATAAATATGAATAGCCTGTCTGGGGTTATGGCTGTGAGGTTTAAATGTTATTTTCTGGGTGAATTTTGCTTTGCAAGTGAGTGACTTTTTTAATAGTTCTTTTTATTGTTTCAGGCAGGAGTAAATAGTACAATAGGTAAAGAAAATAAAGTACTGAAAAAAATGTCCAAATAGAGAAAGAGCTATCCATTTTTCACAGAAGAAGAGAGGATGTAATTTGTTGTTGCCACGCAACACTACTGCACAGTAGTATTGGACTACTGCGCAGTCAGTGTCTCGTGTAGACACAGCCAAAGGGAACTGGGGGAAAAAGCACACAACTTGCTCATGTAGTCACTTCTGGGCCTCTTGAAGGCTCAGATCAAGTGTTTTATCTTCAAGGAAAACAACAGTTCAAGAGAAACAATAGGTAAGCTAATGACTAGGAAACTTGGGGTCAATGGCTGAGATCAAAAGAACATTAAGCTTTAAAATGCTAGCCTCAAAGGCCACATCCACACGAGCGTGCACATGTGTGTTGCAGCATCGCAAAGGAGTTTGAGATGCTGCAGAAGGTACCCCGCACATAAGAAAATGTTCCCCATGCTGCATATTTGCAGTATGGACTCTAAATGTGATAGGGAAACCTGGTATAAAAAAATTCACCGGAAAAAAGTGTGGTGGGCACATTCTTGGAGCGTGTCTGGAAGCAACCGGAGGCTGGGTCCCCCGAGAACATACTCTGGCAGCTGGCCAGAGTGTTTCTATGGCTGCTGTATCCCTCTGCTGCTCCAGCTTGCTGGAGAAAATAAAAGCGGGGCACAGATGGCCGCAGTTTGCGGTGGCAGCAGACCCTATGGGTGCTCATGGCCTGTGCCAGGCAGAGCCACTCGGTGGCATGCAGCTCCAGCTGAGTCTCGGGAGCTGCACATGGCAGCCCAGAGCCAGCCTGGACCACTGGCATGCACCTTTGTACCAGACTGGGCTGGCACCTTGCTGCTATGTGGAGCTCCTGGCATTGCAGATGGGAGCCACATGCCATTAGATTGGGCAAGATCCATGATTCCATGTGAGGCTTCCAGCATTCAGCCTGGCCTGGCCCGATGGCATGTGCTGCTGGTGGCAGTACCGGGAGCCCCATGTGGCAGCACAGAGCCCACCCAGCCCAATAGCATGGGAACTGGGAACTTCAAGGAGTCGCATAACATTGGGCTGGGCACCCTCTGTGCCACCACGTGCAGGTCCCTGCTGGAGTGCTGGAAGCCCCACATGGAAGCACGAAGCTGGCCTGGCTCAGCCTCATGGCATACAGCACCCACCTGCAGTGCTGTTAGCCCCACGTGTTGGCATGAAGCTAACTTGGTCTGGCTTGAAGGTGCATGCTAGCAGGCCAGCCCAACTCCATGCCACCATGTACAGCCCCTGGGACTCAACCAGAGCCACATGCTGCCAGGAGGCCTTGCCTGCCATGGGCCATGGGTACCCCCAAGGGCCCACTGGCTGCTGCTGTTGATGGTAGCAGAGGCTATGCACCATGTGGGGGCATGTGGGGGAGTATGTAGGGGGCCCACAGTCTTCTCTACTCCAGACTAGATAAGCCCAGTTCCCTCAGCCTCTTAAAAAGGCATGTTCCCCAGCCCCTGAACCATTTTTGTTGCTCTCCACTGAATTCTCTCCAATTTGGCCACATCCTTTCTGTACTGAGGGGACCCAAAACTGGACACAGTAGTCCACTTGTGGCTTCCCCACTGCAGATAGAAGGGGAATAATCACTTCTCTTGATCTGCTGGCAATGCTTCTACTAATGCAGCCCAGTATGCCATTAGTCTTTTTCACAAGGACACTGTTGGCTCATATCCAGCTTATCGTCCACTGTAATCCACAGGTCCTTTTCTGCAGAGCTGCTGCTTAGCCAGTTGGTCCCCAGCCTGTACCAGTGCATGGGATTATTCCATCCTAAATCTTACACTTGTCCTTATTTGAACCTCATGAGATTTCTTTTGGTCCAAACCTCTAATTTGTTGAGATCTCTTTGAATCCTAGCCCTACCCTCCAGCATATCTACTACTCCCCCCCAGCTTGGTGTCATCTGCAAACTTGCTGTGGGAACAGTTCAACCCACTTTCCAAGTTACTGCTGAAGATATTGAACAAAACTGGCCCCAGGACTGGCCTCTGGGGCACTCTGCTGGATACTGGCTGCCATCTAGATATGATGGCAGGGCTAGATGCTTTAAAATGCTGGCATGCATGGAGCCAGGCTGAATACTCCATGTTTAGATGTTCTGAGGCCCCAGAATGTCTAAAAACCATGTGTGTAGCTGGGTGGTTTTGGAGCCAATTGTCAGACGGCCCTGAGACAGCTTTGGGACCACCCATGTACATGCATGGTAATTGGTGAGGTGGAGGAGGAAACAGAGTGCTATGGGAAGACCCAGAAAAGGCCTGCTATGCATTATATGACATGCCACATATTCAAATTAAAGCTTAATAGAAAATACCTATAAAAACATTCTATATTTTTCAAGAAGCATCTTTTGTGTTTGGTGTCATTTTTTTTATGTTTGGTTGGCCATTTTTATCATGCAGTAATTACTTTGCATATATAGCATATGTACATTTTATTGTACAATTAACCAGTTAATTACTCAATAAATTTAGTATGTGTCAGGGGTCTTGTGTTGCTCTAACACAGGGGTTGGCAACCCCCAGCATACATGCTGAACAAGGCACGCAAGGTCATTTTTCTCAGCGTGCTACCGCCATCCTAGGCTCTAGGCAGCTGCTGCCAGTCACAGGGCCTGGGCTGCTCCCAGCAGGTGGCTGGGATGCTACAAACCCTGCTGGGAACAGCCCGGGCTCTGTGGCTGGCAGCAGCTACCCAGAGTCTGGGCTGGCTGCAGCCGGGAGGCTGCAAAGAGCTGCTCTGGGCTCCTGCACCCCAGCATCAGCTTCGTACTGCTGGCAGGTGCACATGTGCCTCGGAGTGGACGGTGGGGATAGGGCCTGAGGCAATGCAACCCACCCCCACTGTCCACTCTGGGGTGTGCATGCAGTCACCGCCAACATGGGGCTGATGCTGGGGATCTGGAGACCAGTGCAGCTGTTTGCAGCCTGCCCGCTGCCTGCTGCAGCTGCCCAGAGCCCAGGCAAGCTACCAACAGCTGGGCTGGGCTCTGGAGCCCCATCATCAGCTCTGTGCTAGCAGTAAGTGCATGTGCACTTCTGAGCAGAGAGGGGGAGAGGCCAGGGTTGTCTCAGGCCCTCCCCCACTGTCTGCTCTGAGGTGTGCAGGCATGGAGCTAATGGGTCAGAGCAAGGGCGGCGCCAGCTGCCTCCCAGTGGTGGGGCTGGGCCAGGAGGCTCCACCCCTCCCAGTGCTGCCACTCCCGCCCACCCACTCCGCACAGCTGAGCCCACCTAACTCCCACCCACTCCAAGCCCAGCCCCAGCCCAGACCCTCACCGCGATGAGGCTGGCACTGCCCCTGCCAGGAGTGCCGCACCTTTGTGGGCTTAGCTGTTCAGGGTGGGTAGGTGGTGGCGGTGCTGGGAGGCGTGGCTACAGGAGAGCTAAGGTGGACTTTGGAGTGGCTATAGCTTCCCCAAAGCTCCCCCTAATGCTGCCCCTGCAGCTGGCTGATGGTGGGCCCAGGGCATTGTTGGGTCAGACTTTGTCCAGTGGCCCAGCAGCCCGGCTCTGTGCATGCGCGCATCTGGTTCTGTGTGTTGGTCTGCCTCCATGTGCCTGTGTATGCACACGTGTCTGGTTCTGGGTATATGTGAGCATGTGTCTGTGTGTGTGTCTGGTTCTCTGTGTTTATGAACATGTGGTTGTGTGTGTGTGTGTGTGTGTGTGTGTGTGTGTGTGTGTGTACGTGTCTGGTTCTCTCTCTTCTCTCCCTCCTCTTTTTTCTGTCTTTCTTTCTCTTTTTCTCCCTCCTCCTTTTCTCTTCTTTCTCTCTCTCCCATCTCAACATGCTTAACAAAAAAGGAATACACAACAACAAAGGTAGTAGATAAAGTTTTATTTATTGTCACCAGGTTTAGAATTTTTAGAAAACCTGGTATTTACTGTAAAAAAGGACAAATTTTATTATTATTAGCTATATTAATATGCAGCACGTCCTGCCATGTACCCTCTACCCTGGTTTTGTTTTATGGCATGCAGACACTCTGGCACCTTACAAGGTAGACGTTGTGGCTTTTTCTGCACTGTGGCCAAAACTTTGCCTCCCCTACTGTAACACATTGTGATGGATTGTACTACTGATGTTTAAGCTTTTTTAATCAATTTTGCATCTTCTCTCCTTAAACAGTATGATGTCTAGATAGTTGTCACGGGGTGGGGTCCCTAAGGATGGCCGTGATCTCCTAAGGCCCCTTGACTGTGCCAATTTGGTCCGATGGGCACCCTCTTTTCTTGCCCACCATGTCTTGATGTTAAAGTAATGTAGGGAGGATGCCTTCACGTCTGATCAGACATGGTCCCAATGGACTTCCCTGGACCCAGTGAGTCCCCAGCTTTATGGGCTATATGCGTGGCTCCAACTGCCCCTTTACCATGCCCCAAGCCTCGCAGATGGTATTGCTGTTGTCTCTCCCAGGCCTTGCTACGACTTGGCCCCTTGTCCTCACTGGGCTCTCTGCCCCCTTGGCTCTGCGCCCCTTGGTGCTGGGATATCCACCTCCCTGCCTCTTGCCTCTGTCTCTGTGCCCCTAGTGTCGCGCTCTCACTGGTGCTGGGGTCTGTGCACCCCAAATGCCGCGCCCTCACTGGCGCCGGGGTCCCTACGCTGCTGTGGGCCCCCAGTGAGGCCTCCTCCTTCCCCAAATAGCCTCACCCAAACCACCGGCATTATAAAACAACAACCAAACATAAGCCCCTGGGCTATAATGTAACATAAGCTGCATAAGGTATGCTCTGCCCCTTTACATTACTAGGAGCACAACTTAGGCCTCTTCCCTTCACTTACGCCAGGAGGGCTCCTTCCCCCTTGGCCGCTGGCAGAGAACTACCTCCTAGTCCCCATCCTGGGGTTTATATGGGCCCAGGGCCCTGCCCCGTCTGGCCAGCTGACCAGGTGCAAGTGCAGGCTAATTTCCTCATTAGCTAGCTGCCATGGAAACCTGCACCTGGGCTCCTGTCTGGCTCTTTGGGCTCTCCCCAGACAGTTTCTGCTCTTCTAGGAGGCACCTAAGTGCCCTGAGACAATAGTGAATTGGAGTTGTGTACTCTCTCTGTTCAATTATATGGAACAGCACATCTCAGAATTGGATAGTTTCCAGGAAACTTTGTGAATGGAAATGCTGCTGCATATACAAAACTCATAGTTCTGGTTGATCTTGCTAGGCTAAATTCATCCTCTGTAAAATGCAGCTGAGTTCAGGTTCTACCAGCACCTAGTTTTCAAAACCATCTTATGCCATGATTTACCTGTCAATATCTTCAATTGTTAATTAAATTTCAAACCTAAACAGCTTCCTCTTTTCACATTTCTTGCAGATGCTGGCATCTCATCTTTTCTGTTGAATGGATGCCTATACTAAAAAATTATACCGATTTTGGTGTGCAGGGTCAGCCCTATCTAATTTGACTTTACAAAGCCACAAACAAGAATAGACACAATACTCTATTTACATGCTGGAAGTTAAATATGCACACATATTGCTTCTTTCAGGAACTGACAATTATTCAATTGTTTAATTGCCAGTGCTTTAAAAATGCTTGAAATTTGTTCAAACGCTAATTTTAAAATTAATAAATCATATCAACTGATTAAATCAGTAATTAGTAGATAATTTGATATTCAGGTTTTTCTAAACCATGATATAAAATTGTATAATTAATGAACCTATCACTTGTGTAAGTATTTTTTCTTAAGAGTGAAGAAATTCCAAGGTTCTTTCCTTTTTCTGTGCTTCCATCTCTTGCTCTCTGCTGCAAGTTCCTCCCATAAATATCACTTCAGGCTGTTATGAACATTTTTTCTCTATTAATAAGATCATTGGTCCAATAGGTGAGGTGTCCTATCTGACACACATCAGTCTGACCACCCATCTGAAAGTGGTACAGCACTGTAAAAGAGCCAAAAAAGAGACACTATTTCTCTCAGGATGCATCTACATGTACATATTAATGTGATGCAATAAACTCTGGCCTTTATTGCACCAGAGTTTATTTGCTCCTGGGAACCACGTCTACATGCAAGCCCAGGACCACAGCATGTTGAACTGAGTTGGAGCAGCCCTGGCTGGCAGGGACCCCAGGACATCAGCCTGCCAGTCCAGGACTACTCTGACCCAGCTCAGCGTGCTGCAGAGGGGCTGGCTGAGGCATGAGGGTGCTCCAGTGCAGGGCTAACAGGCAGCCCCTGCATTGAAGCACCCTTGTGCCTTAAGCAGCCATGTCAGCATCTACACATGCAGTGCTTCAGAGTAAACAACTCCACAGCAGGATAGTACTTGTGAATACAAGGTAGTAGATAGTATTTACAAGTACTACCCTGCTGCAAAGTGTATTAGTTTACTCCAGCCTCATTGCCCTACATGTGTGAACACCGAGATATTTACTGCAGAGCTAATTAGACTACTGTGCAGTAAACATCTTGTGTAAAATTAGCATTACCTTGGAAATAAGTATTATCTCCTGTAGAATAGGTAGACAAGATTTGTGGCATGTGGGTGGCATAGTAATTGGGTCTTTCATCTGCAGAACGAGAGGCTTGCAAAGTCTGTCCCATACCTCTGCCACACACTTCTTTGTATCATGTTTTTCGGTGCATTCTATAACACTAATTAGAATTTAATCATCAATGGGACAACACATGTATTTTACATTAAGTGTGTGTTCAAGTGATTGCCTAAATTAAAACCAAAAGAAACAAGAAGGATAGCCCAGAATTTACTGGAGTGCCTCAGACCTTTTTTAAGCAAGCAAGGGCAATTCAAAACTGGATTCAGAAGAGAATGAAAAGCTGGTAGTGTTCTCTAGGAAATACTTTTTATCTGTATCGTATCAAAACCAAGCATTTTGTTTATTCTCTAAAGAAAGAGCTGGGACTGGCTGAGGAACTAAGAAAAGAATTGCCGTGGCCAGAGGTGGAACTAAAAATAATTGAGCCCTGAAGCCAAGGTTTAATGTTTCTTCCCAAGTTTGTCAATATTATAATAACTTGGGATAAACTCACATAGAAGATTCAACAGGACTGCATATTTAAAGATCTTGGCCTCAACAACTTTCTGAGACTGTGAACTTCTCTTATGTATGGGTGTAGTGGCAGAATCTTTCCTTCAAACAATACCACCTACTCCATGTCACTTCCTGTGACAGGCTTGGTCATCTATCAGGAGACTAGCTGCTTGGCTTGCAAGTAGCTTCAGGAGTACAGCTAAAGTGAGCTTGGCTACAACAAGCTTCCCTCTCCATTGCAATCCATATTAAGACTACTATTTACTTTAATAAGAATCAAATTGGCCCTAAATTTTCTCCTGTGTGTCATTTAGACATTTTGTTATATAACTATCCAGAAATTAATTTTGCTCTCCTCGGACAAGTATATTCTCAGGGGTCACTGAGCTCCTTTTAATATAGTTGCAATATTTAAAGAGTAAATTTAGAAGATAATATTGTACGTGCTGTTTTGGTAGGTTCTTTATGATAGATTATACTCATTAAATCTGTGATTACTGTTTCTTTTAACTGTGTTCCAACAAAGGATTAGAAAACAATTAAAAACCTGCAGGCTCAGTTGCAATTTTGTTACATCTGTACCACAACAAAATAAAAGCAGCAAGTTATGTTCTTTGCACAAATTAAGTTTGCTGACCAAAAATCTTCTAAGATTTATGTGCTGTACTTTATCTTAAATTATTATTCAATCCCAAAAGTAAAAATGTTATTGCTATTTTATGGCATTTATAAAGAATGAAAAAGAAACTATACAGTTATATCCAAATTATAAATAGGCAGAACTTGTAACAGTACTTATAACAAAATTTGCTCTATGTCCAATTATAACACACAGTTTTCAGTTACTTAGAACTTTACCTAACTGAAGAGCCCATAAGGAAATCATTAATTATTATTAATCATTATATTAAGCATAAATCCAGATCATGGTGTGCAGTAAACAACTCACAGGGCCACACTGAACAGCAAAGACAATAAAATGTTAAGTGAGAACCATCTGTCCTGGGCACTGAATACACCAGGGGTCAAAATGTAAAAAGAATGGTCATAAATGTGCTCATTCAAGACAGCTGAATAAAAGTTGCATCATCAGCCTTAATTCTGACATTTCCTAGTTGGAGTGCTTGACTTGCAATCTTTATGTTCATTTAACAGTTTGAGTTGCTCACATTAAATGGCCAAATATGTGTACTTACTATTGTATTTTATTCTCATTTGGCACCATTTTCCATTATTGTAAGTGGGAGTTACACTTAAGTATTGCAATGTGATGGCTTTGAGGCCCTTCTAAAATGGGGTACTATTTACGTAGTGGGTAAGAAGTCCTGTAGAGCCATTACAGGCTAATGGAAAAATGCATTACTAAGTCTTGTCCAGGTTTTTACTGTCATCCCCCTGTCAAGGAACTGCTGTCATCTTAGAAGTCCACAAAATATTAAGTACAGGGGTGTAGGTTGTAGACATGTTGGTCTAAGGACATAGGCAGACAAGGGTCTTTGGAGGAGCTGGATATCAGATTCCCACAAAGAACCTTGTCTGCCTAATATTAAGTACAACATTTGTAACTGTTAGGGAGAAAGGAGAGGAACCCTACTAAACTTAAGGAAAATTCAGATCCAATTCTGAATGATTTGGCTCAGACCCATCTTTAGTTGCAATTCATGTGCACACCCACCACTGTTTTGTTGTGTTACAATATTTCTTGTTTTTTCTTAAAGTCCCAGATATGAGCTACATGCTATTGTGCATACTTTCATTTTTAAAGTCTCCAGCCTTCATAATTGTGAAGAAGAACGTTTGAAAATGCAAAGTAATACCAAAAGTTTCAATCATCAGGAGGGAAACGTATATTTTGAAAGTTTCTTGTGAGGCAATATTAGAAGTGTCTTTGTACTTCCTTTCCTGTAGATCACAACCGGCATCTCAGCCTCAATCTGAGGGTCTGGCAATGTTGCTACCAAGAGGGTTTCAGCTTCCCTGACCACAGCACTTACTTCCAAGACAGAGGTCTTCTGGGAAGGGACAGCATCCAACTTCACACCAACGGGGAAGGCTCTTTTCTTGTCCAGGATGACGAACCTTGTGGACAGGGCTTTAAACTAAGATCACCAGGGGAAGAGGATGAACAACAAGCAGAGCAAGCCCAGGGGCCAACTTGGACTTCAGGAACGCTTTTGATTTGCTAATGAGGCTCTCAAGGTAAAACTAGGGGACTATGGGCTCAACAACTCAACAGTCGGATGGGTGGGAAACTAGCTGCAGGGTCAGAGCCAGAAAGTACTAATAGATGGATCTGTGTCAACCTGGTGGAAGGTAGCCAGTGGGGTTCCCCAGGGTTTGGTACTTGGACCAGTACTTTTCAACATCTTCATCGATGATCTGGATGTGGGGGTCAAAAGCACACTGGCAAAATTCACCAATGACACTAAGCTTTGGGGAAGTGCAGCCATGCATCAGGGTAGGCTGATAATCCAGGCAGACCTAGACAGATTAATTAGATGGGCAGACCAGAACTAGATGCTGTTGAACTCTGAGAAGTGTAACGTGCCCTGTCTGGGGAGGAAAAATCTGTAACAAGCTTACAGGCTCAGTGGTGCTATGCTAGCTAGCACCACATCCAACCTGGGTGTCATAATTGACCAGAAAATGAATATGAGCAACCAGTGTGATGCTACAGTTAGCAGAGCAAACAGTATGCTGCCATGCATCAACCAATGCATCTCAAGCAAAACTAAGGAAGTTATTCTCCCTCTCTGCTCAGCATTGGTGAGGCTACAACTGGAGTACTGCATCCAGTTCTGGGTGCCACACTTCAAGAAGTATGTGGAGAAGCTTGAGTGAGTTCAGAGAACAGTCATTCATATGATTAGAGGTCTGAAGAGCAAGCCATATGAGGAAAGGCTAACAGATATGGGAAAGGCTAACAACCTAGAAAAGAGAAGACTTTGGGGGATTTGGTGGCAGCTTACAAATATATTGGGAGAGCATCAGGGTCTAGGTGAACAACTATTCACCAAAGTGCCCCAGGGGAAAACCAGGAGCAATGGTCACCTGGTCATTGAAGGAACTGAGATTGGTCAAGCAAGACCTACCCCCAACAAACCTGTGCTGGCTATCCCTCTGAATGTTGCCTTCTGTTAGCCTGTCAAGAATGGTTTACTTGATAATTTTTTCCAAAATATTCCCAGGGATTGAGGTCAAACTGACTGGCTTGTAGTGTTAGGGTGACAGTATTTGGATTTTGGGGAGCATTGGATTTGCAGGGGAATAAAGACTTTTTCCTGTGTCTCAGCAAAAACTGCTAGTCACAAGGCAGGATGATATATTCAAAGTAACTAACTTTGCAAATGCTTAAGTACACAGTTTCCTAACAATGGGATAGTGTGCAGGATACATGATTCCTTGTGTAAGAAGAGCAAGATGAAGCTCACCAGCTATTGTCAGGAGATACAGCAAAAGCAAGACCTTGGAGATGAAGAAGGAGTCAGCAAGAAACCAGAAAGAACCAGCAATTGACTGGGAGAAGCCAGGTTCACGGTTTTACGCATGCGCTCATAGCAAAAAGGCATGTAAATAAGTGAAATGCATAGGCAATTCCATGCTAATGAAATAAATAGTAAACAGAGGCAGAGCTTGAGATGGGAGGAGAAATGGGTGGAACAAGGGAGGAGCAAAGGTGGAATAAATGATAATGAGCATAAACCAAAGTGTATAAAATGTGGGAAAAACTATTGTTCAGGGCAGGTCCCCAGTTTATTGGGTTTTTGGGGACATTTGCCTGAAGCTGTCTCCATTCTGAATAAAGCTGTTATGAGCAATGTGTGCAAGTAGCGTTTGCTCCCTGCTCACTCTGGCTAATGAGTAACAGGATCCATGAGCGATTGGACCGTCGTCTCCCTAGTCGTTGGGCGCTGCACGGAGTCAGGGTCTAACATGTAGTTTCCTGGGTCTTCTTTCCTCCCTTTCTTGAAGATGGGCACCACACTGGCCCTCTTCCAATCTTCAGGTACTTTGCCCAAGTGCCACGAGTTCTCGAATAGCCTCACCAGTGGCTGTGCTATATCTGCCAGTTCCTTTAGCACTCTTGGGTGCAACCTATCCGGACCAGCTGATTTATTGGTGCCTAGCCTCTCAAGATGCTCCCTCACAAGATCCATGCCAATGGTGGGCATATATTCATCTTCGCCCTGATCATCCTGCATCATGTTCGGCAGAGTGGTCCCTTTGGGCTGGTGAAAAACCGACGCAAAGTAATCATTAAGCAAATTGGCTTTTTCCTGGGTGTCGATAGTCAGCTGCCCCAGCTGGTTTAGCAGAGGTCCAATGTTGCCCTTGTTTTTCTTTTGACTCCCCACATATCTGAAGGAGGACTTTTTATTGTCCTTGATTCATGTAGCCAGATGGAGTTCAGTTGCAACCTTGGCTTTCCTAGTTTGCTCCCTGCAGGTGTGGACCAGTGCAGTATACACTTCCTTAGTAGTGTTTCCAGTCCTCTATCCATTTTACGCCTCTCTTTTTAGATGTAGGATGTCCATGAGTTCAGTGTTAAGTGAGCAAAAAGCCCAACCGTGGTAAATCAGGGTCTCAAACCATAAAGCCCTAGTACTGTTCTGCACAAGAGAAGACAGCTCTTAAGCCTACACTGTGCCCCCTTATCCGCATTCATAAGCAATTAGAGTGTTGTTACCTTACCTTTCCAATATACTAAATGTCCCTAAGATGGGAGTGTCTATACATTAAGGCAGGAAACAACAAGCTAAATACATTCCTAGCATCTCAGAGATGATCCTCTTCAGGCAAGGATTATTTTCTGTTGGTAGTGGCATGATTGTAGTGGGTAAAGAAATGGCAATGGGCATGTGGGTGCTGTTATTGTAACAGGAAGTTAATGGTGGAACAATGTATATGCATTAGGGACTGTCAGGTGAACTGAACCAGTCACATGACACGGCTGTTAAAGTAGAGGTGTATATATATTTTTTTTTTAAATCTCCCACCAGTATTACACAGTTGGCATTGCAGTAATATCAGTCTGCTCCATGAGGCTAATACCACCAATCTGCGGCCCTCCAGTATCCCAGGAGGCACTACTCTCACCCCCTCAACATGGACTACATACCATTCATAACTCTACTGCCCTGGGCTGACAGCCAGGGACAGCTGTCAACAGCCATGGGTGAGTGGCAGGGGAAGGAGTGAAGGGGGTATGAGAGGGTGGAGAAGGGCAGCAGAAAAGGGGGGGATGAAAGACAGAGGGGACAGGGAAGAAAGGAAAGGGGGAAGAGGATGGAGTAGGAGGGAAACTCCCAGGCAGCTGTGGACCCAACAGGGGCAACATGAGTGCTATATCTGGGTGCACAGGTTGCTGCAGGGCATCTACAGAGCCCAGGCAGGGAAGCAAGAGCCCAATTCAGGCTGGCTAGGGCTGGCACAGGCCTGATCTGGGCCAGTGGGAGCTGATAAAGGCAGCACCAACCTGATGTGAGCCAGATCCAGGTCAGTGGGGGTGACAAGGACCCAAACTGGGCCAGTGTAGGCCAAGTATGCGCTATCCAAACTGGTGGGGCCAACCTGGGACCAAATCTAGGATGATGGGTGCTGGTATGGGCCCAGTCTGAGCTAACAGGGGCTGGTACGGGTCCAGTTCTGAAGCCCATGCTGCCACTAGACAGCCAGCCAACCAGGTAGGCATGGAATAGACTTGGGAGCTCCTAAGCATGCCCCTGCTCACCAGCCCTCAACAGCAGGTCTGAGCTTTATGTGTTAGAGAGGATGTTAACCCTTAACGTATGACTGCTCACAGGATGTACTAACTTTAATACCACCTAACATTCCCTAGACTTAAGCATGTGCTAATTTTAACGTATAACTATACACTTATTCACATGACACGCTTACTCCATTCACATCTGTCTGGACAATCTGCATCTGCAAGTGAATGCTGCCAATAGTATCACGTGCCACATTAGGAGAATGTAGTCCAAACAAGATGACCATATTTACAGCTATGTTCTTCCTCCAGTCTCTCTGAAGCAGTACAGTGAACTGGGAGGACTATGCTTTATATCTCTGATAATACAGAGGTTTATTAGTGCCTTGAAATACAAGTGTCATTGGTATTGGTTGGCAAGTGGTGTTCTTTTTTCCCCAACCTCCATTTGGAGGAAATTGGTTGGTTATTATTGTGTGATACATTAATCTTAGGTTTAATTTTTATTGTGTTCAGCTATAAACAAGCTGGGACTGCCTCAGCTGTAAAGCTGTGCTGGGACGGGAGACAACTTGACTGTCATTAGCAAATGTATGACAATTTAGTGCCTTATTTTTGCCTTGGAAAGCACCTTTCTGTCCTCTAATTAGTGTCTCTCTTTAATCTTGAGTTCTCCCACACAGGAAAGCTGTGAGGACCCCAGCTATGAAAGTCCTCCAATTTATTTGGTGTCGATGCTGAATACTGGTAATGTTCTAAATCCAGAGTGATCCTCCCCCTCCCCACCCTTAAGAGTTAGTTATGATTTTTATTTCATAAACCAGTGCAAATTAGAGAGATCTCTAAAAATGGATTATCCTCTCAAGTTCATTCCCTAGTGGGGTCTGAACAAGATGAAATTCTTCTCTCTTTATGTAATGTCTCTCAGAAGACAGGAAAAGACAAATACTCATAAATTTGCCAGTGAGGAAAGGAAGACTAACCACTGTGTCAGGCTATGGTCCCCAGGAGACAGCCATCTGAGCTGGGGGCAGAGAGATGACAGTAGCTAGTAGAGGATAGTAGATTGTACCAGCATGAACTGGTCAGAGCTCCAAGCCTGAGTTTAGGAAATCCATTTGTGTGTGTGTGTGTGTGTGTGTGTGTGTGTGTGTGTCTAGCGATTGGCATGTTACCAATTTTGGAGATTGGTGCCCCCCGCAAAAAAACATGGGTCATTCAACACCCATGGTCAGATCCTCAGCTAGTGTAAATCAACATAGTTCCTGCGAATCAAAATAGCTCCATAGAACCTGACAACATTATGCTGACTTACATTATGCTGAGGGTCTGGCTCCCTCCTTCCTAAGACATGGCTTACATGATGGCAAAGAAAATAGTGCAAAATTTTGTATCAGAAAACCCGAACTATTCAAAGATAAATAGGCCATTTCAGAATGATGATGTTGTCCTAAAGCCTGATGCCAGAGTACGCTGCCACTAACATCTGCAAAGAAGTTCCCTGAGAAAGCATGTTAGAAATAGGCTTTCCCATAGGGTTTTCTGCTTAGAACACAGAAACTATACAGTAAAAATGCTAGGAAATGCAGAAGGAAATGAGGAAATACTAGTGGTAGAAAAGATGTATATAAAGGATTGCTTTTTACTGGTCTTGTCTACACAAGATGCTCATTGTGCAGTAGCTCTTTACTACTGTGCAGTAGCATCACAGGGCATGAACCTGTGAGGCAAAGCTACTGTGCAGTAGTAATGAGCTACTGCGCAGTCAGCATCATCACAAAACCATGCAGAGATGCTACTGCACAATAATGCCAGTTATTGTGCAGTCAGCTAGTACTTGGATGTGGAAGTACTAAATTATTGCACAGTAACAACTGCAGTCAGCATCTTGTGTAGACACAGCCACTGATAGCGAACGTAAGAAATAGAAGTACCAAACAGGCCTAGCTAAAAATTCAAGTCACAAGTCATCAGGGCCAGGTGGCTTTCATTTGAACAATCAGAAGGAGCTTCAACCACAGGAGATGAACAGCTGATCACTTGGCTGAAGCTAGAAAGTAAACACCAACACTCACTTCCTCTTCTTAGCAGAAACTACTTCCCAATTACTGCAGCCTCACAGAACAGCAGATCCAGTGAAAGGTGCCACCTGTAACTGGGCTGTTTTCCAGAAGCAGCTTTCCACTGTTGCACAAATTGCTAGTTTCGTGCCCCTGGAGGCCTTTCCCAAACACCTCAAGGAGGGAGTCACACTCAGGCTGAATCCATTACAAGTTTATTGATTGCGCAATCGGTCGACAAAGGGGTTGAGTAACCCAAAGCAGTGTCGACCTCCAGTCTTTGTCTGAGGGTCTTTTATAGCTTACCTAAACAAAGAGCTGTAGCGTGTCTTACAACTATTGGCAGTTTCACAATTTTACCGTTACGTCTAAGTTTCCACAGGATGTCAGGGCCTTTTAAGTTAGACTCAACTTATTATGGGATAGATGAAGGCGCATGCGTGTTGGGGAAGCTGTGGTAAACTCAATGTCCTTTAGTAACCCCTTATCTTCATGTAATTTTAGGTCATTGAACAGGTGCGATTGTGAAACTCTATGTGTAAAGCTGTCTTTAACCTATATGCAGAAGCTGTTAGCAAGCCATGTTGAATACAGAAGCATATTGCAAAAATAAAGCATCATGTCTAATTTTAAGCCTTATGTCTAAAATCTAATGTATTTGTACTACACCACCACCCCCAACCCCCAGATCCTGTCCTCCCCAGAAATAAAAGGAAGCTCTCAATGCAATAATATTACTAGAAACTGTTGTCACAACTCTACTGCTATGGTCCTAAACTGATATCAGCCCTGGTTCAGGAAAGTAAGGCAAAATAACTTTGGTTCTTTCCAAGAGGGTTATTGTTTGATGAGCTGGTTTAACTCCATTTTGCCACAGGGGCTCCAAAATAAGCCATTAAAACCTTTGCAAAGGCCAGGGCCATGAATAGCTGTGGAAATTCTTTCCTAAGAGCCACCCATTTCTCCTACATGCTCTACTGTAACTGTGTGGGAATTCTTGACAAGCAGATGCACCTTCTCATAGTTGGTCAAAACCATTTCTCACATGTGGTCAGAACCACTATTAAAGCTATGCAACTAAGATTTGATTCCAGGTTAAAAGTATTAATTCCAAGACTAAACTAGAGACAGATCTAGAGAGATGAAAATCTTTAGTTCTGATTTTATACTTGCAAAGTTTGAGATGTAAGGTTATGACATTTGATTTTTCTCTTTACTTAGGATAGAGAGAAAGAAAAAGTTATTTTATTGTGAAGCATTAGAGAATCAACTAGGATCGTTAGGATGGTATTGGTTTGGGATATTAAATGCACATATAAGATGGCAGTCAGAATTCAAGATATTAAGGAGTGAATTGAGACCAAATGTGAGGGGTTTTTTGCATCTGCAATTTTACATATCATATTTCATGGTGTATACGTTGATACAGTATATAAATGGACCCTAATTTTTTTATCAAAAAGGTTAGGTCTTTCATATATCTGCTGTATAAGACGATCTTCGTCAAAACGAAAAAAGGATCGGGCCCTCACATGCTGGCGGGCTCTGGGGAAGTTGGATTGGGTCCCTGATAGCTTGGGCAGCACCGGGCTTGCTGGCATCCTTCCCGGCTGGGCCAGTGGAATGCCACTGCCGCAGAGGCAAGGACCATGCTCCTCTGCAACTCAGGGACTGCCCTGCCCACCACCAGATAGCTCCCCAGGCACGGGGTGGGTGGGCAGGCTCCGCCAAAAGCAGGATGAGGCCCCTCACTACTTCTGCCTTCAGGAGGCTCCTGCGGCTGCCAGGATGCTTGGCGCCACCCAGGAAGAGGCTGCTTCACCCCATGGGCAGCACAGGGAGGGAGGCTAGGGGTGTCAGGCAGGGCCGGGAGTTGGGCAGGGCCGGCCTTCCCATCCCCCACCACTGTCTGACATCCCATGGTGTGAGGCAGCCTTTCCCTGGGCAGTGCCAGACATCCTGCCACCCACAGGAGCCTGCTGAAGGCAGAAGCAGTGAGGGGCCCAATCCTGCTTTCAGCAGAGTCTGTCTGTCCCTGCCACAGCTGGAGGGCAAACTGCCAGCAGGCCGGGCAGCCCCTGAGATGCAGGGGGGCCCAGTCCTTCCCTCTGAGGTGGCAGCACCACCCCCCCCGGGCCCAGCTGGGCAGGCTGCCAGCAG
>NW_005842659.1:799395-815808 GCF_000455745.1 Alligator sinensis | reverse complement strand
GGGATGCGGGGGGGCCCAGTCCTTCCCTCTGAGGGGGCACCACCACCCCCCCCGGGCCCAGCTGGGCAGGCTGCCAGCAGGCTGGGTGCTGCCCAAGCTCCCAGGGGCCTGATCCACCTTCCCCAGAACCTAGATACAGTGTATAAGTCAAGGTCCATATTTAAGGGTAAATTTTTGGAGTTCAAACCTCAACTTGTACACCATGAAATATGATACGCATATTTTAAAAGTCATCTTAGTTGGCACAACATTTTTAGGTTAATTTGAGTAAAAGATTATGAAAAGGACACAAACATTGGACAAGATCTTCAGCTAGTGAAGCTGACTTAATTGGCACAGCTATTAGCATAGTAACTATATAACTTCTTAGCAACTAGTCATAACTCTGGTTATGTCAAATTACCACAGCCTCCAATTTATGCTTTTGAGAATGTCTCCTCCAAAACAAATCCACAATTCTGGTTCCTTCTTGTCATACTCCTTATGCTGGCAAGCCTCCCATAGATTTGCCTGCAGAAGGAATATGAAAGTGGGCGCTATGGTATGTGGCAGTTTGATGAGTAGCAGAAGTGGGAATGGGGGCAGAGGAGAGGCTTCACCCCCACTGCTGGCAGCACAGCAGCTGGCTCTGCCCAACGTACCAAAACTTCCCAGGGCACAGAGTTGCCGTTATACCTCTGAATTTGACTCTGAAGTCCAACCACTTTCTTTCTTTGATTCATATTGTTGAAGAAGAGGCAGCAAATAGTTCTGTAGTTATCATTTAGGCGGTCTTCCCATGGTCTTCCCCATTATGTGCTAAACCAATGTCATCAACTTGCGATCAAACACCCATAAAAGGCCTCCTGATCAGGATCACAACACATTTAGGTCAAAAAATGCCTCTTCGATATGGATCTCATTTTTGTCAGGCCTGGGGTCACAGATGGATGTTTAAGCAACCTGACACTGATGTGCATTTTACTTGCCCTAGAAAGAAGGGCATGGCAGTTCTCATTTGTTTAATACTGCTTTTCATTTTCAAAGTGCTTCACAAATATCAGTCCACTTTTACTACACTCTGTGGAGTAAGATGTTAGAAAGATGTTATTCCCATTTTGGTGAAAAGAAAAAGAACCACTCAAAATGACAGCAGCAGTCAGGCCCAAGCTGGAAATTCTGTTGTGCCTAATGCCTAGTGCCAGGCTCAGTCCACTAAGGTATGCCTCTCTCTAATTCAGTGTTGAGACACTTTTAAGCATCACACCAAGGGTAATATCTAATTTTCCTGATGTTGCCCGGGAAACCTTAGAAAGTACATTTTAAGGGTTTAAGAATATTTATTCTAAAGAATTATTTATGAGCTACTCTACAGAAGCCATCATTCTAGCATCTGAATGTTTATCAATTTAGCTTCACGCTATTTCTGTGAAGTAGGAAATCTGTCTTCATTTTCCTAGTAGGGAACTTGAAGCAAAGAGAGAAATGAGCTTGTTTAGGGCCAGTCAAAGCTTCCGACAGAACTGCAAATTGAACCCAGTTTTCTCATTCCCCTTTCCCCCTTGCTTTTCTCTCCCTTTAAGATTTACATATTTCATCCCCCTCCGTACAGCAAATATTGAAAGTTATTTCTGATTTCTTTAAGACTTATTATAGACATGCAAACTAATAACACTTTAAAAAGAAACAAAGTCTAATCATTTAAGGCAGGGTTATCCAACTTGTAAGCAAGGGCTGCACACCGATCAGGCCATATCAGTGGAGGCTGTATGCCCCATGGGCCACATTAGGAAAAGCCACAGGCCTCTGGGCCAGATGCTGTGTTCCTTACTGTTCCCCCTCACACCACTGCAGTGCATGGATACTCCTTCCTCTGCCTCTGCATTGGACAGCTGGACAGGCACTCCCCCACACACACCTGTGGGGGTGCTTCCCCCTCCCTGCTCTCCCACCCCACTGCACACCTGTGTGGATGCCACCCCTGCACCATTATTATACAGTCCTACCTATCATCTCATCTGAGCCTAGCAGTGTTGCCAACTCTTGTTATTTTAATAAGAGAATATCTAAAAATAGTCAAATTACCCCAATCCCCTCCTCCCCCACAACCCATACATAACCATTGTGGTTGTATGGCAAAACTCCAAAAGGAGATTACTAGATATTGCTATCTAGCCTAACCTCTTGTGTACAGGATCAAGAAATGCCTGCTCTACTCTACTCAAAGTAGAGGGGCAAACTGGTAATGAATATTTTACAGTTAGGGTGACCAAAATCTGGAACCAACTTCTCAGGGAAGTGGTCCTTGTCCCTACCTTGGGCAAATTCAAGAGGAGGTTGGATGATCACCTGTCTGGGGTCTTGTGAACCCAGCATTCATTCCTGCCTGTGGCAGGGGGTCAGGCTAGATGATCTGTTCAGGTCCCTCCTGACCCTAGCTACTATAAAACTATGAAACTATGCCTATTCTTGGTGTAGACACTGAGGAAGTCAACCTTGTCTCTTGGCACATTGTTCCAACAAGAAAGCATATATCCTCAATGTTTATATGTTCCATTTTAGTCTCAATAATTTGTGTAGCTTGTTTCCATGTACTATATCTTTGATAAATTGAAGAAACATCTGCTACCCAAAATTCTCTCTGAATAAATACACATAGACCAGGAACAAGTCAGTTCTTGCCATTCTGTTAGAGACAATAATGTATTTTCTCTCTCTGCAAGGCAAGTTTTCCACACCTCAACTCATTGTTGTAGGTCTTAGTCAACATAATAACTAGATATATTTCCTAAATGGTCTCACAAATGGCAAATGCAATAGTAGTACCACCTACTACTACTGGATAGTCCTCTGCTTATACATCCAATGTTCAATGAATGAGGTAATTAATTAGAAGTGTTCTTTAATATAATGCTAGAATAAATATCTACCATATCATGATAGACAGAATGGTTACTTGCCAGGATCCCAAAGTCATTTCCTGAATCTCTCTTTTCCGAAAAGCAGTTCCCCATCATATGAGCATGACCTGTGTTTTTGGCTCCTAGATGTAGGATATACCAGACTTCTCCCTGGATTAAAATGCATGTTGATCAAGTGAACCCAGTTCATCATGCAACCTAGATCACTCCATGGAAGTGACAAAGTCCAATTTTTTACCACTCCATCACTTATCTCATCCCCAAGCTCCACCTTGGTGACTGCATATTGTCTTTTGGATCATTACACAAGATACTGAACAGCCTCTGGACAAGAACAGAACAGATTTCTGTGGGATTCCATTAGAAATGCCTTGCATCTGAGTTACCATTCCGAAGCATGTTCTCTTCCTCTTTCAACATTGCAAGCTGATCATCCCCAAACTCTTCCTCAAGACTTCTATAGTCCAGGTTGTGTCTTTGGTCCCCAGATTGGTTCACTTGCATTCTTGGTGAAGGGTCAATTAACTACAAGTCCAGAAAAACCATGAGAGAGAGAGAGAGAAACCTCCAGCCACATCAGTGATGTTGAGAGATTTAGGGAAGGGGGAAAGGACAGAAATGTTATAGTAGAGCCTCAGAATTATTGTGCAAAAATTTTATATGGAAATGTAAAGGTGTCTGTCTCCTTCCTTAATAAGTGATCACATTGCCATAAATGACAGATGGATCATTAAGCAAACTGACACTGATGTGCATGTCACCCATTGTCACCTCTTAAAAGTTTAAGATCTCATTCAAACTCACATATGCAACATGCCTCCAAGCAAGTCTGCATACATGAGAAAATTAAATAAAGACAATGTAAGGTCATCTGAAGATGGAAAAAAATAATTGAATTTGAATATTTTCCTTCAAAAAGCAAGCACTCTTGATACCTTTCTCTATTATCAGGCATTTTGGCTTCTGTATTTATTCAACTCTATGATGAAGGGGAGTAAAGGCGGAGGGGGTAAAGGGGGCCCATGGCTGCAGGGCTGGGGCAGGCATGGGGCAGAGGTGGCAGGTGGCATCCACAAGCAGGGGGAAGCTGCTTAACTTTCCCACAGTACCTGCCCCCCCCACAACTTTCTGTCCCCTTGTAGCAACGGGGAGCATGAATTAAAGATGACTCTCCAATAATTAGATTCTATACTTGGAAAATTATAACAAATTTATAAATTTTCCATGTACAGAATCTAATTGTTGGGGGTCATCTGAAATTCAGGGTTATCTTAGATTTGAGTATGTTTTCTTTACTTTCACTGTTATCTATCACACAAGGATTGAACTCACTGTGTAAGCATGACCATTACTATACATATGGCAACACTACTCACTGGGCTGAACTCAGGCCCCATGTTCATTGAATTTGCCCTGCCTTGAGTATACCAACTTTGTCACTGTTTACTTGAGCCTGTACAGCCACTATCACAAGCATCCTGAAATTGGGTGCAAAAGAACAATTCCAACATTCAGGGGAGAAACTGACATTGCCAAATGAAGTGGATCAGCTGTGCCAGGATGTGCTCAGCACAACAGATCCACTTTATTGGGCAAAACACAAATCATCTGTTGTGCTGCCTGTTGATGCTGTGGGACAATGGGTAATGTATTCTTCCATGGCTTGAGGAGCCCGGTCCTGCAGACCCCAGGAATAGCCATACAGGGTTGAGCCCCTAACACCCTGGGAGCACCTACCCAGCTTTCCCTGCTTAGCAAGACATTTGTAAAAAGTTAAGTGAATGTGAGTTGAGGGGGGAGCCATATAAGAGGCTGCAGGCTAAGAGACCATGTAGGGATGAGGGGCACTCCCTAGCACCACACTCAAGATGTTTCTAGGATAGACTGATCCTCCAAGACAGATATCTTCCCATATCTTTGTCAGAGGCATAAAAGGAGAGCTCTGTGCTCTGGGTAGCGCAGCACGAGGCAGCAGCAGTGTAGGCTGCTGGCAGTGCAGCCGTCCCATATCTGCTATATTTGTGCTCCTCTCCCACTAAGTAGGTACCCTGGACTGCTGCCCCCTTACTTATGCTAATACTGAACATCATATCTTCCTGCACACCCCACATTTCTGCAAGCAACCACTGCCTCCAACAATCCACCACCTATACTCACACCACACCCCCTACCATCCCTCTGCACACACCCTCTAATATCACACTACACGTACTCTCCCCCCCACAATACAGCCCACACAAACACTCTCTTCTATCCATACAATCCTCTCTTCTTTATCTGTAGTCTTAAGTTACTGTAGTCTACACATTGTACTTAGCATACACACCACGGACAGTATGACTTGTATATGGGGGAGCCAGTCTGGCAGCTCTGCATACAAAACCAAAATGTCAGACTTCAACCCTGATCCCAACAGCTTTTCTTTCTGCCTCATTACAGGGTCCTAAGTTCAAAGCAGCCAAAGACACCCTTCAAGCAGGTTTCAAGCAGGTTGCAGGTATTTTCTAGCCTTGTTCAAACTTCTTGCTTCCCACAGAAGCAGTCTTTCTCTTCTTCCAGGTGCAATCCTTTCTCCCACTTAAGAATACATGTAGCAGGTAGACCTGATTGAACAAACTAGTCCCAAGCCTCCTGTCTCTTAAAGAATCAGGCTACCCTGTTACAAGTACTGGGTAATGATTCCCATTATCAAGCACCTAGAGAAAATGTCAGAGCTTCACACAGTAGTTACAATGGGGCAAAATATCATTCTGCTCTTCAACCAAGAGCTGGGTAACCTTTGAGTTCTAAAAACAGCTTCCTCTCTATTCTCTGCCATGTTTTTATTGCAGTTGCCAAGTATCATATATCTTATATGACATTCAGTCACTTAGCAGTCCCTTCACTGATTCCCACAGCCCCATGGATCCTCACACATCCAGCTGGATATGGATATTACCTGCAGTTCTTGTGCTGATTTCCAGGCACCATTGGTCTCCAGGTTTTAGGCAGCCTTTCTGCCTGCTGCTTCTCTTTTCTGTTTGCTGACAAAAGGGTTTCCTGGACCATTTAGGGAAGAAGCATCAGTAGTGCTCAGGTGGATGGTAGACAGTAGGCAGGCACAGATCACATAAGTCTGGGAGGGAACCAGTGAAGGGGACAGAGTGGGAGACATAAGCAGAAAAGGAGCAGATAAGGTATGAAAGGAGCAGATGAGGTATAAAAGGAACAGGTTCAGGTCTGTCATATACACACCAACAATTCAATCTATACTAGTTTGAACATACCTACCAAAGGCCTCTCAGGCTGTCGCCAAAACTCTCCAGGTCTTCTCTTTCTCTCAGAAATTCCTCTTCCAGATTTTCTTTTCCCAACAACAACCTTGCCCCTCATGAATGGCCTATGTTTCCTTCAATCCAGTTCTCTACTTGCTCTGCCAAAACCCACCCCCTGACTTCCCTAGTTCCATGCAAAATAATTGTGATTACTCCTTTGATCCCCTCCATGCTTCAAGGAGAAAACTATCTGTACTGTAAGGTGGATCCATAACTTGAATCCAATGGTTAATCATCAATGGCTCAATGTCTACTTTGGAGGAGGTATCAACTGTGGTTCCCAAGGGCTCTGTCCTGGGTCCAGTATTGTTCAACATTTTCATGAATGATTTGGACAATGGGATTGAGTGCACACTTAGCAAATTTGAGGATGATGCCAAGTTGTTTGGAGTACTACAGAGAAAGGCCTGGGGGTTACAGTAGACCACAAGAGTCAGTGTGCTCACGTTGACAAAAACAAACTCAACAGCATCATGGGTTGTATTAACAGGAGTGTAATTTACAAATCAAGAAAATTGATTCTTCCTCTCTATTCAGTACTGAAGCCTCACCTGGGGTACTCTGTCCATTTTGGGGCACCATGCTTCAAAAAGAATGTGGACAGATTGGGAAGAGTTCAGTGGAGAGCAATAAAAATGGTTAGAGGCCTGGGAAACAAGATTTAGGAGGAAAGGCTGGAAAAACTAGGATTATTTAGTCTGGAGAAGATAAGAATGAGGGGGGATTTGATAATAATGTTCAAAGAACTGAAAGGTGGTTAGAGACTGGATGGAAGAAGAACTTTTCTCTGTGACTGTAAGGGATAGGACTAGGAGGAAAGGAGTCAAGCTACAGTAGATGAAATTTAGGCTAGATATTAGAAGGAACTTTCTGACTATGAAAGTAACCAAGCATTGGAGCAGGCTTTCCAGAGAAGTTGAGAAATCTCCATTCCTGGAAATGTGCAAGAGCAGGTTGGACAGACACTTGGCTGGGATGGTTTAGGGGTCTATAGACATTTAGGGGCCCTGCTCTAATACATGGTGTCATGAGTTACAGCCCACCCCCTTCCTTCCCAACCCAACAGATGTTCTCCTGTTGGGTCAGAGGGGTTGAACCTGCCTGGCCAGTAAGTGGGAGTGCTCCAGCAGCCTCTAAAGAGGCTGCCGAATTGCCTCTCTCCCCACCCCTCTGCCCACCCCTACTACCCCAGGTCTGGGGCTGTCAGAGGGGGAGACAGAGGGAGGGGAAGGGAGCGGCAAGGAGCTGCCAGCTTGGCTTGGCCAGAGCTCTTGGGGGAGGCAGGGTGGATTGGAGCCCCCTTGCCTCATGGCCCTCCCCCAGCTACCTCAGCTGGGGTATTGTTTCATAGTTTCATAGCTGGTAGGGTCGGAAGGGACCTGAGCAGATCATCACGTCCAACCCCCTGCAGGAAAAAGTACTGGGGTCAAACGACGCCAGCAAGGTGTTCGTCTAACCTCCTCTTTAAGACCCCCAGGGTAGGAGCCAGCACCGCTTCTCTTGGAAGTTGGTTCCAGGTCCTAGCTGCCCTGACTATGAAGATGTCTAGTCTGAACCTACCCTCTGCCTGTGACCATTATTTCTAGTCACTCCTGGTAGTGCTCAGGGAAACAAGGACTCCCCCAATGCCTGCTGGTCCCCTCTGACTAGTTTGTAACAGGCCACTAGATCCCCACTCAGCCTTCTCTTGTGGAGGCTGAACAGGTTCAGGTCTCTCAGCCTCTCCTCATAGGGCCTGCCCTGCTGCCCCCTGATCATGCGGGTGGTCCTCCTTTGGACCCTCTCCATGTTGTCCACATCCCTCTTGAAGTGCAGCACCCAGAACTGGACACAGTACTCCAACTGCAGCCTGACCAATGTCACATAGAGGGGGAGGATCACCTCCTTGGACCTGCTTGAGATGCAGCTGTGGATGCATGACAAGGTAGGGTTGGCCTTCCTGACCGCGTCCCCACACTATCGGCCCATGTTCATTTTGGCATCAATAATGATTCCAAGACCCTTTTCTGCCTCTGCACTGACGAGAAGGGAGTTCCCCAGCCTGTAGGTATGCTGCTGGTTCTTCCTCCCCAGGTGCAGCACCTTGCACTTGTCAGTGTTGAATCCCTTCCTGTTCTTATCTGCCCACCCCTGTAACCTGTCTAGGTCTGACTGCAGCCTATTCCTCCCTTCTAGCATGCCCACATCCTCCCACGTCTCAGTGTCGTCAGCAGGGGAACACAGAGAGGAGCCCACTCACCTCACAAGCCTGGCCTGGCTCCCCCCAGTACCCCATTTCACCCTGCCCTGTCCTTCCTCCCCTCCCCCCCAGCTCTGTCCAGGCCAAGCCAAGCCAGCATCTCCATGATGCTCCCCCACTTCCTTTCCCCACTGACAGCCTGAGGGACGGATTGGGGGGATCCAGGCTGGTCCTGTGAGATGAGAGGGCTCCATTCCAGCCCCCACTCCTCATGTCCTGCCAAGTGAAGCCAGCCCAGCAGCTGCCACTATCAAGAAGCCCAGGGAAGGCGTAGGGGAAGGGAGCCCCATCACCTCACAGCCCACCCCCCAGGCTACCTGGGGTGTAGGGGGGAGCTGGACCAGGCCTGTGAGACAAGGGCAGTCTTTCTTCCCACACCCCCTGTCTGTGCCTCTTGAGAAGAGCCCACTGACCTCACAGGCCTGGCCTGGCTCCCCTTCCTCCCCTCCCCCCCAGCTCTGTCCAGGCCAAGCCAAGCCAGCAGCTCTATGATGCTCCCCCACTTCCTTTCCCCACTGACAGCCCCAGGGACAGGGCTGAACTGGTGCTCACCAGCACCAGCTCCACAAAGTGTGAAAAGTTAAACCTGGAGGGAACACAAGTTCCCCAAGGCACTCTGCTTCAGAGCGCCTTCATCTAATACCTCATTTGAGGAGGATTAATTTTTCACAAGATCGGCCATTTTAAGTGATCTGCAGCCATGCACATGTGTTATGTCGTGACTGTAGAGTACTTTCAGGGGCCCAGTCATGCGACAGTGTCACTTGTGTAAGTGCCCTTAGTTGAGCTGAACCTGCCTTAAGCAGGGGGCTGGAGTAGATGACCTTATGAGGTCTCTACCAGCACTATTGTATTAAGTTTTCTAGCCACCCATGTGCAGATTACCTCCTTCTTCCCTTCCCTCTGCCCAATGTTCCTTGAAAAGGCTCCTGGTCACACTCATTGGAGTTGTACAGATATATTGAGTTATACAAGTGGAACTCAGACAAATCTATACTTAGAATTTGGCACTTTTTGGGCACCCAAAAATAATAAATTATGTTAGGGGAGGGGCAGAAGACCTGCCTGATTAAGGTCATGATAGTATTTCTGATATCTCCAGAAGCATGTTCTGGCTGCACATCTGTCCTTAGTCTTGCAACACAAAGAACTTCAGCACCGCTGCTTCAAGTGTACAACTACAAAATTCCTCATCTTCAATAGGAAGAGAGTCAGGGCTAAGGGAAAGCTCTGCTTGAATCATCTCTCATTTCACAAGCTACAAATCACAATGTGTCCGTAACATTAATTACAGCATTTAGTGCAGAATTAAATTTATGTAAATAAAAGTAATTACAATAATTACTTTTACCATGGTGCAATTACATTACTAAGTGTGCCCTGTCAAATAACAAATTGCCCTGATTTTCATTTCTGATATTGTCTGTTTCCTTGTATGTTTTCTTTCAGAGATGGGGAGAAAAAGAAAGTTCAGTCACTTCAGTTTTAAGAAAAACCCTTACTCTCTCTCTCTCTCTCTCTCTCACACACACACACACACACACACACACACACACACACACACACACACACACACACACACACACACACAGAGTGTTTCACATCTAATGGCAACTGATAAGGGCAAAACTGTCCTTTTATATCTGCTGAGAATATAAAACCAAATGTGTAACAGGGTAAATCTGTTATATACTCTGGAACTGTTGTTCAGGAAGCTAATTTTTGGTGGGTAGAACTGCCCAAATAGGGCTTTCTGTTTCATGGGAAATTTTGTTTTTTCTAAGTTTGTTTTTGTTCTAAATCAGACTGAGACCAAACATGCTCATGATTTCTTACAAAATAGAAATTCCAAAAAAAATTCTGGTCTGTTGCGAGTATAGACCTGTTTCCAATCACTTACACAGTAAAAGTGTAATATCTGTGCCTGGCCCTATTCTCTCAGTGTTCCTATGTCAATACCCTGGCAACTGTGGAAGACTGACCCCAGGATCTGTGGTTCCCAGTAGCCTTGCAATGCAGACTGTCCTGGAGCCACAGACCACATGTGCCTATCTTAGGACTTGCAGGCTCTGGGCCTTGGATACTCAGCAGAGACCCTGGAAATTCGGAAAGCCCTAACTCCACTGAAGTGCACAGGGCTCTTTAAGCTCCCTACCTCAAAGCTGTGGCTCTGAAGTCCCACCAAGCAGACTGCCCCAGGGCCAGGGACTCCAGATTTCCAGGGTTTACTACCCCAGAGCTGGAAACTCAGAGCTTTCAGGTTCCCTGTCCACACAGTTCACCTAGGTCCAGTGCCCAAGAGCTGCTCATCTGGGAGCCTCCAGGCTCCCAGCAGAGGCAGCCCACAAGGATGGAGTCTGTTGAGTACTTTGGTGGACTTAGGCCCTTTCATGATGGCAGTATATGGAAAAAGTTATTTTCTTCCTATATATATGGGCTGCCAAATGATTATAAAAACATGGTGTGATAAATAAGCAGGGATTTAATTATCACTGGCCACATCTACATGAGATACTGACTACACAGTCATTACTGTGCAGTCATTTAGTACTTGTTTATATAAGTACTGTTGCACTTGTATAAACAAGTATTAAATGCTTGTGCAATAACCCATGTTACTGCACAGTAGCACTGACAAATGGCTTTTTTGTGATGCTGACTATACAGTAGCCTGAGACTACTGTGCAATAGTGTCGCACCATAGTTTCTGCCACACAACACAATAGTCTCGGTCTACTACACAGCCAGCATCTCACGGAGATGCAGCCACTGAAAGAGTAATAACAGTGTCCCAAAGGGATTACAAATAAGAATATCTTTAGAGAGAGACACTTTTTATGGATTAACTTTAAAACAAAACAAAACAAGTGTCCTGGGAATACAATGCACCTCATTTAATTACTTGCCTATTCAATAGCAGCTGTAGCTTTGATTTCATTAATGTGCAAGTGAAGTAAAAAATTACAAAAACTCTGGTGAATGAAGGGCAATTTCTCTTTTGGTACAGATTATGATATTTATTTAGTATAAGAACATTAATCACGGTGGATTCTTTCTTTGCATCTGGTCTGGTGCATGTAATAGGAGTTTCAGACAAATTACACTGTAATTTAGTTTTAATTAATGCTTATTTATTGTGAGTAGTACTGCATATTACAACCAAAAGCCTCAGGATTTGCATTATCCTACAATAGTTCATTACAATGACCCAGAAAACCCATTTCATTAAATTATGAGATGGATATAGAAAATTATGGGGAAATTAGAGACCAGAAGCTAGTTGGATCACACTTGGATTCTTTACTCCAATAAAAGGAATTGATTTCTGTAACATCCTGAAGAAAAGAATAATATATATTTTTAAATCTGTTCAGTACAAATCATATAACTATTTAATTTTTAATGAAATAATGTGATGAATATGAAAGTAAAAAGATACTTAGCACTGGTCTAAGCCAGCTACCAGGTAGGACAGACATATGACCCAAACGATTTTGTCAGTGCGTGTCACTGACATGTAGCTGAAGGTGGGCCTTCCCTCAGCAGGAGGTGCCAATGATTCTGAATCATCTGGTTTGGTTTTTAAGGAAAATAAATAATTTCTAACATTTCACTATGATTTCTACAGTAAGCAAACTATATCCTTCCACTTCTCCATCCTCAAGAATGCTTTTTGTCTTTTTTTTTTGAGCTCCCTCTGGAAACACAAGCTCCAACTGTGTCATTTGATCTACAATACTGTGGGCTTAACAAACTTGTTCAGGCACCTAAACCCTATTACAGCATCCTGATAACAAGTAGAGGCTTCTGATTCTCAGTAGTGCTGCTAAGTCCAGCTGGTTTTGAAAGTGCTGGGTAACTTTGAAAACCAGCCCCTTATGCAGTTGCAGCAAGGACCAGGTTAGAGAAATCTTATCTGGAAATATTTAAAAACCAAATGCAAAGATTTATTTTGTATTCTGGACAGAATCAGAATTAATCCTGGGTAAATCCTGATCTATGTATCAGCCAGAACTGGATAAACATGGGACAGCAACTGTACCTGCCATTCAAGGAATCTTTTCCACTAGACCTGGAGAAATCAGCCCTACCAATTCCATTTCAGTAGATGAATTGTTGAAGTCAGTACTTCCTGTTGGGATTACATTTTATAGGACAGTTGTTTAGGGTGTTTCCATAGAATTGTTATTCTAAACGGATCTTTTTGTATATACAAAATCTTGCATTCATTTTTATGTGTTTAATGCATTTCATTTAAATGATTTAATATCAACTGTTAACACGCATGTACATTTAAAAGTGGTGCTAGTGTGTTGCAATAATACTTGACTTGTTGATTTTCAGTGGTATTCCTAATACAGGGTTAATAAAATGGTCCTGCAGCCCATTGTGCAATTAAGTATATTAAGTTATTCTGTTTAAACATTGGTTCAAAGGCAGATTTACCTATTATATGCCAGGTAATTTTTCTCCATTTTCTTTTGAACGGAGAAAAAAAGCTTGAAACTATTGACTATGTTCTGTAACCTGATAATAATATAAACCAAAATACAGATAATCATCGCTGGCCTTTTGATTTCAGAATTCAGAGTTACCATAAAAACCAATTTCCCAGGCACAATCCTTCAAGTTTTTTCAGTGAACAGTAAATGTCTGCCCTTATCAGCTATAATTTTATAGCAAAGAACAGTACCATCACAAACTCAGATACAACACAGTCATTTTCATCAGTAATTTGGAAGCAAATATAAAGCCACTGCTGGTTAAATTTGCAGATGACACGAGGTCTGGCAGTGTGGTGAATAATGATAAGGATGAGGTAAATGGGTTGTTTGGTACCATGGGCTTACTCAAAAAAAAAATGTTTTAATATCATTTGAGTCAAAGTTATGAACAAGAAATACATGCCATGTTATCAAGGTGTTTGAACTGAAGAGAATCCAGAAAAGTCACAATGATGCAAGAGCTAGATAAAATGCTTTACAAGGAGAGATCCAAAGAAATTAGTTGGTTTAGTCTATCAAAAAGGTGATCAAGGTATAGTACTAAAGTACATTCACAGGCAGAAAAAATAGGTGCAGAGGACCTCTTTAAGTTAGTGAAGAGAAGCATAGCAATAACCAGTACCTAGAAACCACAAATAGACATTGAGGCTGAAAATACAGCACCATTTTTTTACATTGTTGGTGATTAACCATTGGAATAAACACCAATGGAAATGCTACATTTTCTACCTTTTGATGTCTTCAGATCAAGCCTGGATTCTTTTCCAGAAGATATGTGCTAGCCAAACATATGTCATGCTTTTTTCAAATACAAGTTATTGGCCTCAATAACCAGCCAGGTTTTGAAAGAAGAGTGAGGCCTGCCCAGTTCTTTGAAAGAAAAGTTGTAGATGCTTATCCTCAGCAGAAGGATCCAGGCTGTGGCTGTAGGCAAAAGCAAGTAAGTAGGCCTGTGCAAATAAAGAAGTATTCGATTCAGATTTGGCTGATTTGGAGGACAGTGATTTGATTCAGAGATTTGGATCACTGTCCTGAATCGATTCAGACAAATCAGCTTTGGAAGATTTGGCGTTGATTCGGATTCAGTGATTTGGATCGGCTAGGGAGAGGCAGGCACAGATGGGCAGCTGCAGGTTCTCCTGCAGCTCCTCCAGCTGTGCCTGCGTCTTCCCGGGTTGTGGGGAGCCACAGGAGAGCCCCCATGGCTGCCTTGCCTGGTCCCGCTCAGCTCCAGCCACTTAACAAAAAAAAAAGCCCCACACTCACCAGCTGCAGCAGTGGCGACTGGGGCCTCTAGGCACTCGTGGCAGAGCCCCCCGCACAGTGCCGTCCATATACGATAAGCTAGTAGAAAGCAACATTCTGAATGACAGCCAGCATGCTTTTGTCATGGGTAGGTCATGTCTGACTAACCTCATCTCCTACAACCAGGTTACTCACCACCTGGATAAGGGAGAAGAGGGCGACATCATTTACTTGGACTTTAGGAAGGCCTTTGACTTGGTTTACCATGAGGCTCTCAAGGTAAAACTAGGGGACTATGGGCTCAACAACTCAACAGTCAGATGAGTGGGAAACTAGCTGCAGGGTCAGACCCAGAGAGTATGACTAGATGGATCTATGTCAACCTGGCAGAAGGTAGCCAGCGGGCTTCTCCAGGGTTCAGTACTTGGACCAGTGCTTTTCAACATCTTCATCAATGACCTGGATAAGGAGGTGAAAAGCACACTGGCAAAGTTCACCGATGGCACTAAACTTTGGGGGAGGGCAGCCACGCATCAAGGTAGGCTGACAATCCAGGCGGACCTAGACAGATTAGTTAGGTGAGTGGACCAGAACCAGATGCTGTTCAACACTGAGAAGTATAAAATGCTCCATCTGGGGAGGAAAAATCCACAACAAACTTACAGGCTTGGTGGTGCTACACTAGCTAGCACCACGTCTGAAAGGGACCTGGGTGTCATAATTGACCAGAAAATGAATATGAGCAACTAGTGTGATGCTACAGTTAGCAGAGCAAACAATATGCTGGCATGCATCAACTGATGCATCTCAAGCAAAACTAAGGAAGTTATTCTCCTGCTCTACTCAGCATTGGTGAGGCCACAGCTGGAGTACTGCATCCAGTTCTGGGTGCCACACTTCAAGAAGAATGTAGAAAAGCTTGAGAGAATCCAGAGAAGAGCCACTCGTATGATTAGAGGACTGAAGAGTAAGCCATATGAGGAAAGGCTAACAGATATGGAACTGTTCAGCCTAGAAAAGAGAAGACTTTGGGGGGATTTGGTGGTAGCTTACAAATATATCAGGGGAGAGTATCAGGGGCTAGGCGAACAAATATTCACCAAAGCACCTCAAGCGAAAACCAGGAGCAATGGTCATAAATTCCTAGAAGGTTTCAGACTGCATAAGGAAAAGCTTCTTCATGGCTTGTGTGAGCAGACTCTGGAATACACTCCCAGCTGGGATGGTGCAGGCACATACCCTAGAGATCTTCAAAAGGAGACTGGATGCATACCTTGCTGGGATTAATTGACCCCAGCAGTCATTCCTGCCCAAAGCAGTGGGGCTGGACCCGATGATCTCACGAGGCCCCTTCCAGCCCTAAACTTCCGTAAATCTGTGGCCCCGCAGACCAGATGACGTGGTGCTGGGGGCCTGTAGTTGAGCACCCTTGCTCTAGTATATTGGCTATATTTAGGCATCTTGTGCAAACATGTTAATCTAAAAAACAACAGAATATTTTAAAAGGTAGCTTTAATGACAAGAAACAGAAATCCGTCTTATAGTTATAGTGAGAATAAAAATATGCAAGTCACTGTGCCAACCCAGCCTTTTTAAACAGAGTTTATTTAATAAAATAACCTGGATATGGAATAAATTTGTCTTTCCTGTATTTGTGGCTGTTACACTTGATGGAAAGTGGAAACTGCACAGCATTTAACCAATACATTCAAATAAGAGTGGGTTTTACAGAAGTTTCTGTAGCCTTTTCAGTGATTACATAAAAGCTGTTTTGGAACTTCCCCATATTAAATGTACTTGATTCATATAAAATCTCCCACTGGATCTTATAACTGGATACTTTGTCTTGCCCTTCGTCAGTGGTCATACTCTACTGATGCATATTTTTCACCACAGAACAAGTCCTTTTGGAGGTGGCTGATGATGCCTTTGCCTCAATTGATTGGCTAGCTATAATAATACTGTTCTGTAGTGACAATTTTTGCCTGATCTGGCACCAGAAAACAGTCTACAGTCATGACCAAACAGAAGTGCACAGCTGCAGACCTCTTTAAAAGGGCCCAATCCCACAAAAATCTGAACCCTCGTGGCATGAGGATTCAGATGAACAAACTCTGAACCAGAGCACATTCTGTAACCTGCGTCTGCAGAGCTCCCGGCCCATCACTGTTGTCAGAATGAGAGGCAGGGGAAGGAAGCAGAGGAAGTTT
>NW_005842659.1:797610-799385 GCF_000455745.1 Alligator sinensis | reverse complement strand
GCCCCCCCCCCCCCCCCCCCCTTCAGCACTGGACAGCAATGGCAGGTGAATTGGAGCCCTCCCTCCAATCCTCCCCCTCAACCCTCCAGCGCCAGCTAGGAAACCCCAAAAATGAGCTCCCCCTGCTCCCTTTCCCCACTCCCATTCTGAAAACAGCCAGAAGCTGGGAGGAGGGAGTGGTGTTGCTCCAGAAACTGGGCTGCAGGCTTGCAGCAAGCAGCTGGAATCCCCAACTCCTGGACCCAACAGCAAACTACTTTTGAGTTCAGAGGATTGCTGCAACTCATAGTACTTCCTGCAAAGTGCTATGGTTCCAATAGGAAACTGTTCTTCTGTCTGTTCCTTATGTCTGTCACCATGCCCCCATCTACCTGTTCAATGAAGCAAAACAGTGTAATAAATACTAACCTTTTTTATGAATTTGTGGGAAATAACTCTTACCAGAGCCAGTTCTATAAAACGAGGCAAAGATTATTATTCCCATGGCACTGTATGGCTGGCAGTATTCTTCTAGCTTCCTTTGCAATACTAGCAGTGCCTCATCCTCAGCACTGGCCAGTAAGGAACATCACAGAGTCAGAACGTAGTGTGCCTGATGACAAGAGCTACTTCTCAGGAAATGCCTTCCTGTATATAGAAGGAAAAACTGCATTTGGTCCCTGAAGAAGAGTACCTTTAGCTCTTTTAAAGTGACCAGACTTCATATATGTGTAGTTCCCTTTGACATTGTTGGCAGTTGCATGGGTAGAAAGACTACAGGCTGGGTAGACTGGACTGTATCCTATTGCTGAAGATTGCCATATCTCAAAGGGAATAAATGTTTTAAGTGAATAAATCCCCTGGTTCTAGAAATGGAGAAGGGTCTTTCTTGGACTGTCTTCCAAACTTCAGAAATGGTCTAAAGGAAGGGAAGTTAGGAAACTGAATTTTGTGCCCAGCTACTGGTTTGTTGGAATGGTTGATATGTTTTGCTGATTTGCATCATCCTTTCTCCTTGTAGCTCTTTTCTTCTGTTCTAGAAAGATAAAAAATGACTTGATTCCTGAGCTTCAAGTAGCTCAAGGAACACAGTTATCTGCATTTTAATATACAAAAAGTGCTATTAGCACAAGAAGAACAAGTTGCAGACAGGTGTTTCCATCAGCTGCACATCTAGCACAGTTTTTATCTTTGCTTCCTTCCAGCAGCTGTCTTGAAAAATCTATATCCCTCACTTTGAAGAAACTGCTTGCTTCTCTGTTTCTATAGTGAGCAGCATCCAACAAATGGTTATGACTAGAATTTTATGTGGCCACCTTTGACTCCTGAGCCTAAATAAGCAGGTACCCACTAGGGCTGTGCAAAATTTTGCCGGCTGTTTTGTTTCAATGCTGTTTCAATTCGTTTTGAGCTTGAAACAATGACATTGAAATGAAACAAAGAGCTTCAAAACAGCCTCGAAATGAAATGAGGGCAGTCGAAACGTTTCAAAAGTTTTGAAACGTTTCGAGTTTCAAAGCCGAAGCTGGGTTTGCCTGCAAGGAAACAGAAAGTAAGGAGAGGGAGGGGGAAGAGGGGGGAAGGACTGCTCTGAGGTGTAGCTGGCCAGTGACTGTGATCCTTCCCGAGGACGCTTCCAATCCCAGTGCTCTAGGGGAGGAAAAACATCATAAAAGGCAGCATTATTTGAACTGTCCTGCTTTCTGCCTTAGAAACAGTTCATAGATTCATAGACGTTAGAGTCAGAAGGGACCTCAATAGATCGAGTCCGACCCCCTGCATAGGCAGGAAAGAGT
>NW_005842659.1:777625-796724 GCF_000455745.1 Alligator sinensis | reverse complement strand
TCAACCCCTACGCCTGCCTCCAGGTGTTTTGTAACCTGGTCATAAAAAGAGACTAGATTAGTCAGGCATGATCTACCTGCTACAAACTATCTTCCAGAAGCTCAGGAGCATTTGACAACAAAGGCTACTACTACCATTGATTTGATTTCCTGCTTGCTAGCCTAGCAAGTGGGATTCCACAATACCTTTTGCTTTCTTTCTTGCATGTTATAATATAGAATTTATATAGGAAGGCACATACATTTATATATTTTATACATTTATATTTTGCATATTATAATATAGAGTTTATATAGGAAAGAACATATATATTTATATATTTTTATAAAAACAAGACACTATGAAACACACCATGAAGCATGCTGGAAAGGCAGCTGGCAACCCTTCAGGGAGGGGTGGAAGAGGGGGTAGAGGGAGAGTGTAAGTTCCTCCTCCACCACCCAAATGAGATGTAGCGTTTTTGCTACAACAAGCAGGCATGAGGCTTCTATTAGTTCTACAGACAGCAAGGAAGGGGGAGCAGTGCCAGTGCCACTGCCTGTGCCTGAGTCTGCATCCCCTCCAAGAGCACCAGGCATAGCCCCTCCCCACCACCACCATGACAACAAGTAGCAGCACCAGCATGACAGTCTCCTCCACTCCCATTTCGTTTCCCATGCTGAGCATTCCAGTGCCAGAGGAAGAGCTGGAGCTGGATCTGGATCTAAGTGCCACAGCAAGAGAAATTCTGGGGAAGGAAGGGGAATCATCCAGCCAGGTCTCCCTCCCCAGAAGGCACTTTGGAGAAGGTTGAGGTAGAGGGTGTGGAGGCAAACAGCTGAGTTGAGTCTGCTCCTCCTGTTGCTGTGCCTCTGCCTGCTGAGAAGGAGGAAATTGCAGCATCCGCACATTCACCTACACACCAGAAGTGAATGGGTAGTGTGATCTGGGATCATTTTGACCTGACAGATGATCACGCATATGCTATCTGCCTGCACTGCTGAGCCCAAACCAGATGAGGCAAGGGAACAAAACACATGAGCACCACGGGGATGCTGATGCATCTCCACAGGCACCACGCCCTTGCCCTCACTCCTCCTCAGTCTGGCACCAGTGGGAGTGTGCCCAAAGGGAAGTCCCCCTCTCGTTCCAAAGCCCCAATCCCCCTGAAGCAGAGGCAGGCCACCCTGGAACAGTGGGGGAAAGGTGGATAGAAAGGGGGGTCCGTTGCAAGGGCAAGCGAGGTCACCCAGAACATTGGGGAGATGCTTGCTGTGGATGGACAGCCCTTCTCCTTAGTTGAGTGGACAGGGTTCAGGTGGCTCATGGTGCTCTTGGCCCCATCATACCAAGTTCCTGCAGTGTTGTGTCTTATTGTGTTTTCCTTGTACTGTCCCTTTAAGGCCAAAGCCCTCATGTTCAGCACTGCAGGGTTCTGTTTGCCTTGTGGCAGTTTTGCAGCACTGAGGAGCCAGAGGCATTCTTGTTTCTTCTCTCTCCACAGGACCGGCCTGGGTCAAGTCAGAGGCAGAGGAAATATAAGTTCTGCATACATCCACTGAGGGCAATTGTTAAGATCCACCCTGGATCTCATTCCAGAGAATTATAATAATAAATAACTGTTACTTCAACACAGGAGTGTCCAGAGTGTTGTTGCTCCACCACCTTCAGGAGGATGATGGTGCCCTCCCTGTATGAGGCATGCAGGGAGTACTTGAGTGAGGAGCTGTGCAAGGCAGGTCTGCAGGTGGCCTTACATTTCACCTTGGGCATCTGGAGCAGCTGGGGTGGAGATCATGCCTACCTCTCCCTTACAGGGCACTAGTGCGACCAGTCAGGCTGTTGGTGGGCTCTCCTTCAAGCAGAGGTGATGAATGAGTCCCACATGGCAACAGAGATCATTGGGACCATGAACTGCTTGGTGCAGGGGTAGCTCATTGGGCAAGGTGAGCTTACCCATAGGTTTATGGTCACCGACAATGGGGCCAATATGGTCAAGGCAATCCGTGATGCTGAATTTGTTGGCATCTGCTGTGTGGTACACAAGTTCCACCTCATTGTCAGAGACACCTTGGAGGGGGACAGGGCTGGTGGTGATGGTTCCAGAACCACCAGCAAGCTCATTTCCAAATGCAGGAAGGTGGCAGGCTACTTCTACTGGAGCATCAAGGGAGGAAAGGTGCTGCAGGACAAACAAGCAGAGCTGAATATCCTGCAACACAGAATCATGCAGGATGTGGAGACTTGGTGGAACTTCACATCCCTGATGCTCGAGAGGCTGGTGGAGCAACAAAAGGCCATCCATGAGATGGCCTTGCTTGGGGAAATTGGGATCAGCGGCCCCCTTAACAGAGATGAGTGGGATGCCATGTCCCAGATCTTGGTGGTCCTCAAGCCCTTGCTCGAGACCACTGAGACCCTCAGCACTGCCGATGCCTTCCTTAGCCAGGTGATCCCTATAGTAAGGAAACTTCAGAGTCAAATGGAGAGCTTCCAGGGGATCAATGTTCCTGGCTGGGGCAAGCCACTGTCACCCGATGTCCAAGCATTGGTGAGGCAGCTGAAGGAGGGCATCAGGAAATGGCTTGATCCCCTGTGGTCCAGTACAGTCCATGTGCTGGCCACCATGTGTGATCCAAGGGTGAAGGGCAGTGTATGCAGTCGCCAAAGTCTGAATCAGTGGACAGAGGTAGTGGTGAAGAGAGTCAGGGAAGCAGAACAGTGAAGGCGGGGGGACATGGAAGAGGGGGATCCACTGTCCCATGCTAGCCCCCCACCCCCCAGCCAGTCTCCTCCTCCACCACAGGTGCTGCCAATGTGGGCCAAGGGCATGGCTTCTATGGTGAGGTCCAGAGGCACCAGACTCCACCTTCAGGCAGGTAGCACCTTTGTGGCTGCCTAGCTCGCAGAGGATGTGGAGCTGCTGCTGTGTGACCCCTTAGCCTACTGGGCAAGCCGCAGCCAGATGTGACCGGATCCTGTCCTGTCCACCAACCAGTATTCTCCATGAGAGGGTGTTCAGCATTGCTGTGGATGTAGTGACACCTGCTTGGATCCTGGTTTGATGGAGCAGCTGGTGTTCCTGAAGGTGAACCTCCCATTGCTGGGGTTCCACAAGCTCCAGGTGCAGACGGAGTCTATTTCCTTTTTTCATTTTTCAAAAACCATTTAAAGTCCCACTCTCAGAGCTGGAGAGGGCACTCACTACATCACCAGTAAGCAGGAGAAGAACATGTCCCTGCTGAGCTTCTGTGCCAGGACAAACTTGGAGGTATGGGCTGGGGTTATGGGGAAGGAGGAGGCCCCAGGTCCTGGGCATGACCACTAAAACTACACGCTGCCAAGGTTGGGAGGCCTGGTGGGACTGCTGGCAGTGTGGCAGCCCCAGGAAATGCCAGGACCAAGGATCCCCCTGGTGAAAGGCAGGTAGGAGGTGCCATAACCTTCAGCCACCACACACACGCACAGTCTTGGCTAGGGAAAGCCCAGGCCTGTCACGTCTTTGACAGGCCTGAGGCTTGCTGGTTGCAATGGAGTTTGTGAGGCTCCAGATGAGTTTAGCTTAGCTGCCTGGGATGCCAGCTTCTGGGTTGAAAAACCCTTTGTCAGGCTGAGGAAGCACCTGCAGTTGGTCCTGGATGGAAGGAATAGTAAAAAAGCCAGAGGCTGGCATGCAATGCAGGCAAAAAAGCCAGTCAGTGAAAATGAAAATGGGAGTGAGACACAGGCTGGGGGGAGGGGGGGGATGTAGCAGCACAGGTAAAAGTGCAGAGGTACCTGGGGAGTCAGATGTCTGGCAGGTTGTAGTGTGTCAGCATTCCAATGTCTATATTGAGTCCACGAATTTCTGTACCTAGGAGGTTAATGAAGTGCACTTCATAGGCTTGTCTATGAAAAATGGTTTGTAAATTCCCTTTGAGGATCAGGCCTGAGAGATTGGAGACAGGTGGTGTTCTGTTCTTGTCTTTGATAGATTTTCGGTGTGCACTTATTCTGGTGTGCAGTTATTGCTTGGTGTCTCCACATATTTTCCATCAGGGCACCAAGTGCCCTGATGGAACTATGTATTGTATTGTGAAGATATCTCCATACTGGAGATATTGTTGGCAGGTTTTGCGTGTCTTGTCATAGCATGGCCTGGATCCATTCAGTGTGTTTTGGGCTGTAGAAAGTTGGCTTCTGGTGATGAGTTTAGTCATATGGTACTCAACAGTGCTATAGAGGTCCTCAACAGTTAGCTGCTGGTCATCTTTGTCCTTGAGTGATGTGTAGGGAGGCTGAATGAGAAACTTTATGGATCAAACATTAGGAATATACTTCACCTCTGGTGCCCCAATATTAGCTGGAAACGATAAAGCAGGAAAAGTAATTTAATGAGATTGAAGGTGATGAGTTACTGGCACATCTATTTGGTGAGTATCACTATTTTTGGCTAAAATGTTGTACCATCTAAATATCCCAGATGGACTTGAGATCTCAGTGTGGCTTTCACACTTTGGCCCGTGTAGTTAACTCTTAAACCAGCCTTGCCTGTGGCTCTGTCCCACAAAGGAGGTTGACTGCATTTTATGTTTCTGGTTAATGAAGTGCAGCTATTACACCCAGCAGTTACAGTCAGGTTGCATTCAGCCCATGACCATATAATTTGAAAGCAGCCTCCATTAGCTCTTTGATACCACAAGCCTTCAAAAGTCAAGTGAATGGCCTTGAGATATAGTATAAATTCATCTGTGTTGTGCTTCAGTGAAAGGAATATTTTAATAATTAAGGCTATCATGTGGCTCTTTTATAGTGTGTTTGTGGAAGGCTCTCAGTATTCTTCACAAGCATTGTGTTCAAATGCCTCCATGAACTTGACATAGTCATTATTCTCCCAGTTTTATGAAAAGGAGAATTGAGGCATGGAGACACTGAGGCACTTGCCCGAGGTTAAACTGCACATAGTGACAGAGATGCGTTCTGAGGTTTGGCACATGAAGCATGTAGCATAAGTCTGGCTGTTGATCCTAACCACCAAGAGCTCTGCTATCTCACAGCCTCCAGTGACCAATCACTGGCTGCTGGTAGGCTTCCAATCAAGCCCTTCTTCGTTGTCCCTCATATTGCCCCTCTCCCAGTTGTTCCCAAAATTTCTGGGTATGCAACCCCAACCCTAGGTTTACAGCCATGCCATGTGGTACAAACCTGATTTTTCCAATAGCATTTCAGGACTCGTTTGGGACTGTGATCTCTAGTTTGGGAACCACTGCTCTATGCCTTCAGAGCAGGCCACAAATGTCCTTTCTCCAGCATCACTCTGGCCAGAAACTTCAGGGCAGGCCCCAGCATCTTCTCATACTCCCAGGCCCCTCCTTCTCCCCACCTCCAGCAGCACAGTCTCCTTCAGGGTTGAAAAGCTGGCAGCCTTGTTCCTGTAGACAAATCTGAGCTTGCAACACTGATATCACTGCAAATGGCAGCAGGACAGAGCCTGCAAGTGTCAATGGATTCCACAGAGCCACTTACTATGCTGTTCGCGTTTAAATCTCTGGGAGCAGACCCAGTTCAAGGAGTAGCCATTCAGCGCCACGGCCCGCACTCTGGTGTAGTAGTACTCAATGAAGTTTTCTGTCTCACGTGTGAGGTTACAAAAGGGCTGTGAGATGTTCTGGCACTTGGTTTTGTTAAGCCATTTTTTTTCTATATACCCTGGAGAAGACACAGTGAATGCTTTCAATCCACCATATACTTTCAATCCACCATATATAGTTCCTAAATATTTAAGAACTGAGTTTTATAATCATGAGTGCACTCTGCTTCACAGTGTGCCTGTGAAGTGTCATTTCTACCTCTGCCGTTATACAGATGGAGAAACTGAGGCACAGAAAGGAAATGACTCACCTCAAAGTCAGTAGCCAATCCAGGACCCAGATGACATAGATTCCAGACTCAAAGTGGTTTTTAACCATCTATGAATGAATCAATATGCACATTTGGTACATAATTTCTGGGTCTTTTAAAAGTCCTTTTTTCAGATTCTGATGAGAGCCAGTAACTTTGCTTATATCTTCTACCTACAGTGGTGCCTTTTGCCTTTACAAATCATCAATAACACAAAGGCAGCAGTAAATATAGGTATCTCACATACTCTGTTGAGGCAAAGGTATTGAACTAGGCAGTGTTTTTCAAACCGAATACTTCATTCACCAGAAATTGCAGTTGCATTACGCTGAAACTCTTTGCTATTGGTCCTGACTTGAGCCAAGAGTTTAAAAAAAAAAAAGGAAAATAAATGTTTGCAGCAAGTAAAGTGCTTTTTAGAAACAGGTTGCTTCCACATTTTTAAATGAAGTAATTTGGCATTTCATGTACAATATTTCCAGATTCATTTTAGCAAATTTAATTTTAGCTCTTTTTAAAAATGCCTGAAAAAGAGATTCTTTCATCTGCACCAAAAATATTTTCTTAGTTTTCACTTCAGTGAGTCAAACCAAAAAAAAAACTGTTTCAGACTGATCTGCAAATAAATTTCATTTTTTGAACTGTCTGTGCTTTTGAAACAAAAGAAAACAGAAAACCCTCATTGTTCCTTTAGCCGTGCAATGACCTTAAGCACAGGTCTCACTGGATGTTTGCAACCTTTCCAGGACACAGCTGGGACACCCATCCCTAAGCAGAGCATCCTGCCTTGGCCTGGCCACATCCCCCTCAGCTCAGCACTTTGGAAGAGAAGGGGGGACTGCCCTAGCACCCTCCAGGTTCTAGCCTGAGCCACTGCAGGCATGTGCCTGCACTGTCTCAGTCCAGGGGGGATGTCTGTGCAATTACAAACAAATTCAGCCTAGTCAGGTTAGACTAACCTGCAAAGATTGAATCAATTCAGGCTCAGGCTTTTTGAATGTTTGTCTCTAGCTTTTAGGTCTCTCATAACTCTGTATGCCTCTGCTTTTGGGATGGCAGACCTGAAATGTAACCCAAGTTCTCAGAGCCCAGGGGTTGCTGCTTTTCTGCATATGGGGCAATGACATTAGCAAAGGAGCAGTGTGTGATTCTCATCCCAGAACATGGGCAGGCAGGAGATTGTTTTGGAGCACTTACAGGAAAGGACAGCTTTATAGCAGAAACCAACACCCTCCTGGGGTCTCTCCATAATCCCACCAGGCCAACATCCTAAAATCCTAAAATTTCCTAAAGAGCCAGGATTCCTATGCCCTGTTTCTAATTTTGCCCCAAATTGTCATGTTGAAATTTGTTGTTGCCATTTGTGCAAGATACACAAAGCCCCGGGAGGGGATCCCGGCTGGGCTCCTGATCCAATCCGCCTGCCCAGGACATAAAGCAATGAATAGAGTCTCTCAGCCAATGGCAGGATCCATCCTGCGTCTGATTTCTGCAACCCAGGATGTTCAGCAGCACCAAGGAAAGGCCCTAGGCAGCTAACTTGAGAAAATGCATTTCAAGCAAAGGAAGAACTTTATACTTGGGTCCTGTGAATCCTTGGGACTCTCATGGCTTATGGAAAGCAACAGATGACTCTTGAAGGAGTCTTCTTATCAAAGAACCACTTTCCTTGGAGTTCTTTGCTAGCTCTGTTAGTACAAGGGAGTCTCCCTTGCTGGGCTGAAGAAGGGATGGCATATCCAGTTCCAGGGGGGGCAGAAACATGAGCTGTCCTCTGGGAGCAAAAAGCAGGCTTGCAGAAAAACTCTGACAGTAATGCAAAGTCCCCGTGTATGCAGCTGGTGTAGAATCATTTGCCCTGGTTCAAATCCAGCTCTCAAACATCCCTCCTGAGTACATTGTTAAACCCTTCTGGGGTTTGACAGGCAGATGATATGTGCCCATTAGGACTGGCTGAAAAAGGACTACACAATTTCATGAAGCGAAGTTTCTAGATATTGCTGAAATCATGTTTTTGCCCAGGTTTTCCAGCTGTCTCCCCTCCTGAAACAATGTTTTACTTGTTACAGTCCATTCCTCATCTCTGTAGCTCAAATCACTTGTTAAAGGCAGGTCACTAGTATTATTTGCATTTTACCAATAAGGTAACTGAGATACAGAGAGAAGGGACACAGGCAAGTGGCAGAACAGGGACTGGGACTGAAACCCCAGGCTGCTAGCTCCCAGCCCATTGCCCATGTCAGGTGGGCCATACTTTTGTCTCCAGAGCAGCTTAATGACTTTTCTTAACATAAGGTCACCTTCCAGCTGAGATGAACTCCAAGACCCTGTTCTTTTGCTTCGGTCCTTTTCCAAACAGCCATTTTGGTGGCAGTAAAGCAAGCAGCAATTAGCAGCCAAGCCTGCTTTTCTAGCTCAGCCCTTTTTTCTCAGGAAGCATTGGTCTCACAACCTATTCAAACAAGTCACCAAGGAAGACACAAACCCTACGTACTGTTTATACTGGACATTGTACACTATGTCTGGAGGTATCTCGCCTTCAGTTTCTCACTTCAGGATGTTCTCAAAGTTTGTAGAAAAAAACTCTGCCTTTTTGAGAAGGAGAAGTGGTGAGCTCTCTGCAGTCAGACAGCTTAGGGGAACAAAGGAGCTATTACTAAAATGCAGGCTCCATGCCACAACCCAGGGGCTTCCAGCTTTGACACAGGTGTCAAAGGCTGTCGCAGGCAGGGATGCAGTATGTATCAGTGGGTTAATGAGCAAGGACTAGAGATGTTCTTGCTTACAGGCAACTAACTGGAGATGAACTGAGGATCAGGGGTTTGGCTCTGGATTGGCATTAGGCCAGGGCTGAGGCCAATGAACTTCTCTTGCTGAGAGAAGCATACCTATAATGCTGAACACAGGAAGATTATATAGGGAGTGTTACTCAGAGAAATCACTGAACAGCCTGAAAATAGACTCTGGCCTGGGAGTGTCTGCAGGAAGGCAGATAATTCCCCACCCATGTGTATTCTGGTGACTTCCCTGGGCTCTGAGATTTCTCCAGCCTAGGCTTTGCAGCCATGAAAGGCAGTTATCCCTTGTGAACATGCTCAGAAAAGTTGGTTCTGACTCCACACATCAACCAAGAATAACGCTGGCACGAGCCTCTAAGCTGAACATTTGTCTCTGAACAGTACTCAGAGACAAATGTTTCCATGCCTTTTGGCTCCCGTCTTGTGGTTACCCTCATGCAAACACACAATGCAAAGTTGTCCCTCGGCTTATTTGCTCTGCCTAAGATTTTGGAGTGCAGTCAGTTTTGCTGATCTTGGCCCCTGTTTGTCTGTCTTCCTCAGAGATGCATTACTTACACACTATGCCTCCACTGGTCTTCTAGATGCAGTGGCCTATATTTGCAAAAGTAGTTGGTGATTTTGGGTCCCAAAACCTGGGACACTTTAGAGAGACCTAATTTTCAGAGGGCACATATTCAGCACATGCTGAAAATTGGGCTTCTTTAAAACCTCTCAAGCTGGGCACCCAAAAATCCATACTCATTTTTGAAAACTTAGTCTTGTACTTTTTTTTAATTGGTCTGTTATAGACCTCATAAAAGAAATGAGAGCATTTGGGATGGAGAAGTTTTCCCTGAATTCTGGATCAGATCGCTGTTTTTCTTTTATATTCCCAATACCATTTTAATCCCTTTCGCTTCCGTCTATACAGAATTAGCCAGAATATATACTGGACCATTCCTAAATATGGGGGGTTGTTTTTAGAGTTGGAATAGAGCTGAAAGCCAGTCTTAGCAAGGCAACATTTTCAAAAGCAGCCAGTAATCCCAGGTGTCTCAGTTCTGGACATTCAGTGTGCCCCCGGTTTTCAGGCCGGTTGATTACCCAGAGCTTCTTCCCAACCCTCTTCCCTCACCCCTCAAGTTCAGCTGCATTGGGGACTCTCTGCATGTGTGAAAAAATTAGGCCTTTAAATTGTCAGGCCCTCAGAATTGGTGAGTGCTTTGGAACAATTTGACCTAAATAAACCCCTGTATGGTGGTCAAATAGCAGTAAACCCATTTTACAGATGAGGAAACTGAGGCTCAGAGGAGGTTTTTGACTGGCTTAACATCACAGAGAGTTTGTGGCAGAACCAGGACTAACACACAACAGTTCCTGCTTCCTATCTCATGTCTAACCCCCAGCTGCCTCTGTGTCAGTAGAGGTTTGCCAGCATAAACACCATGGCAGGTGTGAAAAGAATCCAGGCACAAGGTCTGGATCCAGCTCTCAGTCCTGATCGCCAGGTTATTTGAGTTTGAGCACTTTGCTGTCATATCACCAAGGGAATGAAAGGTGTGGATCCTTTGAAAGGAGGCAGCCTGCAAACATAAGGGTCTCTAAGATGCAGCCAAAGCAACAAGGAAATCTACTCACAATGCATGATAAGGAAGTGAAGCTGGGGCTCAGACCAAGCAAATTCTGCCCTGACTGGTGCTGCCATTCAGCCCCATGCCAAGAGTGTCAGCAGGGTCTAGCACAACGATCCTGGCTAGGGCACTGCTGTATCACAAAGCTGTGGTAACATGGGTATTAGAGGAGCCGACGTGGGCAGGGTGCAGTCCCAAATGTTCCCCAGTCTGAAAGCCCCTCCCACCCCTAGTGTTTTCTCTTGCCCCTTTTCCTGCACCCTACATTTCCCTGTTTTCCTGGGCTTTGATCTAAAGCCAAACTAAGTCAGTGGCTGTCTTTCATTGACTTTGACAGGCTTGGGATCAAGCCCATGGGAGCTCCGGAAGGTAGGGATCAAGGCACCTCTTTATGAATCCATACAGCACAGGGCACTCCAGGGGCACTGCGGAAATAACTAGCTAGCAAATAATCCTGTCTGCAGAGAGCTTCAAAACCAGTCTGGAGAGGAGCTAACTATCTGGGTCTCATTCCAAGCAAGTCAAGTGACTGCCACCTGTTCTGCAGGACCCAGCCTTGCTAGGCTAATCCTGCAACAGCAGAACAATCAAGGTTTGCAAAGCCTCTGGTTGAAAAGCAGCAAAAGCCAGTGCTTACCCAACAGGGAACATATGGTCCAACAGATCAGAGCCTTCTTCATGAATAATCCTGCAAGCTGGAACGCGAGCTCAGGCAGTGGTTCCCCAACCCAGGTGAAGCACTTCTGAAGGACACAAATTTCTTGATGCTTCGATGCTGTTCTATGCTGGTTGCCCCGTAACAGGCTGCAGAGCGACTGGCCTGCCTGCATTTGGATTTGAGATTGTCAGGTTTGACCTAGAAACCACTATACAAAGCCCAAGCAAAAGTCTCTGTTATGTAACTAATGCCCATCTGCAATGATAAGGAGGAGACAGTCTTAGATAAAGGAGGCTTGAAAACAAAAGCAGAATCAGAGGACTAGGGCAAAGAGCTGATTTAAATATTAAGATTCACACCCCTAGGTGGGGAGAAAGTATGCTAATGAAACATACATGTATGTAAATGAGATACATAGCTAAAACACAGGTATAGAGACATGCTCAGTAAAGAACTCCTTGCGTCACTCCCTTATAACCAATTAGCAAACAAGAATGCTTATGAAGGTCCAATACTCCTGTATAAAAGATGCTTAGAATTAAGAATCTGTGTGCTTGTTACGTGAAATTATTCCGCTTGCACCTTGTATTGCTAGCAATAAATCTTTATACTTTCACCCCTGGTATCTTTATTGGCTTTTGCATACCGGGCACGATCCCAGACTTGAGCTGGGGCTCAACAAGATCACCATGCCAAGTGTGCATTTGCGCACCTCGGTGTGTGTGTGTGTGTGTGTGAAGGTATGTGTGTGTGCGCACACACACATATGTGGGTGAGAGGAAGCAATCAAGTTCCTAAATGCCTTTCTCCTGCTGTGTACACACACCTCAGTGTACAAAGGTACAAGAGCTGGGGGGCCAATAGATCCTCAGGTTTCTGAACTAAAGTCAGCAGCATGCTCCCTGATAAGGAACATCCTGGCTAGAAACCCTCACTAGCCTTTCCCACTTCTAAGCCTTGTTTTTCTGGTCTGGTGACTCTGCTCTCTTATATTTTAAAAGGTAAAACCTGTGTGTGCGCGTGTGTGGAACTGTATAACCACAGCAGACAATGCTCCTTGTTATTCAAGAAGCACCTTCCTTAAACCAGAAGTCACCAGAAGTCACCCAATTCACAAGCTCTGGCACTGTTTTAGTTAACATGCATGCTGAGCCCTTACCCCTCCTGCTTGGAATCTGAACTACAACTGTGTGTCTTGGCCTCTATATTAATGGTTAGTCTCTAAGGTGCTTCCCTGCCCTGCCTTCTACATCAGTGGTGCTCAACCTTTTGGTGTTGTGGGCCCAATGAGTAATGCAGGCTGGATCAGGCACTGTGCTACCTCCACTCAGCCCTGTGCTTTCAAATGAAAGCTGAGATATTCACCTAATCATATGATGCCGGGAACTGGGGCTTTAAGAAAATCACCAAATATCACAAGACCTGCAATGAAAGGGACAGAATCCAACTAGATCTAGACAGGTTACAGAGGTGGGGGGCGGATGAGACTAGGATGGAATTCAACGCAGACAAGTGCAGGGTGCTGCATCTAGGGAGAAGGAACCTGCAACACACCTATAGTCCAGGGAACACCCTCCTCATCAACACAGTGGCTGAAAGGGATCTTGGAGTCATATTGACTCCAGGATGGACATGAGCTGCCAATGCGAGGAAGCAGTCAGTAAGGCTAACCGCACCTTGTCACGCATCTACAGATGCATCACAAACAGGTCCAGGGAGGTGATGCTTCCCCTCTATGTGGAGCTGGTCAGGCCACAGTTGGAGTACTGCGTCCAGTTCTGGGCGCCGCACTTCAAGATGGATATGGCTAAACTTGAGAGGGTCCAGAGGAGCGCCACTCGCATGGTCAGGGGGCAGCACGCCAGGCCCTACGAAGACAGACTAAAGGGCCTGAATCTATTCAGCCTCCACAAGAGGAGACTGAGAGGGGATCTGGTGGCCATCTATAAACTTACCACGGGGGACCAGCAGAAAACAGGTGGGGCTCTGTTCCCCTGGGCACCACCTGGGATAACAAGGAATAACGGCCACAAATTGATTGATAGCAGGTTCAGGCTTGATATCAGGAGGCATTACTTTATGTTTAGGGCTGCCAGGCTCTGGAATGGGCTCCCAAAGGAGGTGGTGCTCTCCCCTACCCTGGGGGTCTTCAAGAGGAGGGTGGATAGATATCTGGCTGGAGTATTATGATCCTAGCATTCATTCCTCCCCCGAGGCAGGGGGTCAGACTTGATTATCTGTTCAAGTCCCCTCCAACCCTAGAAACTATGAAACTATGAAATCACCAGAGTTGTCACTGGCGCGTAGTCTCTATCTAACCTGAAAGACTCTAACCCTGGGAAAGCTCACAGGCATAGTCTGTGTGTGGGACTCCCCCATCACTGCTCGTGAATTTTAAGGGGACAGTTGCTCCTAGCCCTTTCTCCTGCAGCCACAGAGAATAGTCTACATCCATCATCTTTATAGCCACCCTTCAGGTATTAAAAGACCATTATCAAATTCCCTCTCAGTCTCCTCCAGACTAAACAATCCTAGTTCTTTCAGTTTTTCCTAGTAAGTCATATTTCTCAGACTTCTAATAATTTTGGTTGCTCTCTGCAGAACTCTTTCTAATTTGCCCACATTTTCTTGAATTGCAGGGCCCAAAACTGGAGGTAGGACACTAGATGAGGCATAACCAGTGGTGAATAGAGTAGGAGAATCGCTTCCTTTGACTTGCAAGGACATTCCTGTTCATACAACCCAGTATGCGCTTGGTTTTTTTGCAACAAGATCACGTTGTTGGCTCATGTTAACATTATGAACTAAGGTAACCCTCAGATCGTACAGGCCCCTGGGGAATCCCAGTTGATACCTCCTCCCAGCTGGACCTTGAGCCATTGCTGAGTATGATAATCCAATCAGTTGTGTACTCATCTTACAGCACTTCTATCTAGTCTGTATTTCCTTAGCTTACTAATGATTAATCCATACTGGCTATTCTTGATCACCTTGTTCTCCAGCAGGTACTTAGAAATAGATTATTTGAGGACCGGCTATATGCTCTTTCCTGGTATCAAGGTCCAACTGACTGGTCAGTAATTCCCCAGATCCTCCTTCTTCCCTTTCTTAAAGATGAGCACTATACTTGCCCCGTTCCTGTCATCTGTGGCCTCACATGACAACCATGAGTTTCCATGGGTAAGGTGCAAGCTGTGGCCCATGGCCAGGCAGTCCCCTGATGCACTGAAAATCTTCTGCATCTCTCTTATGTCACTGTGCCATCAGGTTCATTAAACAAGACCCACCAATCATCAGCACAGTGTGTGTGTCATCAGATAGGGCCTTTGTTAAGGTGTTCCTAGGCTGATGCCTGCAAAATTGTTTCCATCTTTCCTCCCCTCAGAATGCCAGTTACCATCCTGTGTTAACAGCTGCTTGTCACTGGTCCTGACCCTTATTAGTACGTGGATGAAGGTGATTGCACCAGTTCTCAGTAATTCTGTCATCATCTGAAAGGCTTTGCGAATACCAGTTAAGGTTTTGTTTCTTTCTACCCCCATTCCTGCCTTCTCACAATAGGTTTCTCTTCAAGTAGACAAAGCCAGAACTGTTTAAAAGTATTTAGGTGTCTAACAGTGCAAAGATGTGAGTAGTGGAGTTCTATAAAAGTTTGCCTAATTCACACGGTCAGGTATCCAGGTTGTAGCTGTATTGGTCTAGAGGAAAAAGAATCAGGACTCCTGGTAGAGGTGATATCTTTTATTAGACCAACCAGATTTTTTTCAAAAAAAAATCCTAATTTGCAAGCTTTCAGACACAAACACCCTTCTTCAGGCATCGGAGAAAAGATTGTACAAGTTCTCCTGGCTAGAAATGGAAATTCATAGTTCATAGAAGAGTTGAAGGTGTGGTAATATCTCTTGTTTGGAACAGTTCATTTTAGATGCAGATTAGGCTCAGAGAAAAGTTGGAATAGTCTGTTTACCTCAAAGTTGTTTGGTAGTAAGCAGGATGTAGTCTTATTTCCTTCTGGTTACAGTGTTTCATATTTCACAGAGGAGTAAATAGATGGAATGCTGTCCTGGGCAGGCATTTCTTATGTGGTGAGGTATCTCTGAGTTCTGCTGTGAGGCTCTGTGATAATACAAATTACCTCGAACAAAGGCAGGAGCAGGATCTCAGGTTTCAGGTGGTCAAACTTGCTTCCTTCTTGTAAAATTATGAAGATGTTATTTAAAACTGGCTAAAATTCAATGTCTTTGCAAAGCTTGCCATTGGATAAAGCTTGCAATTAAAGACTTTTTTTGCAAAAGTCTGGTTGGTCTAATAAAAGATATCACCTCTACCACAAGTCCTGATTGCTTTTTCCTCTACACCAATACAGCTAGAATCTGGATACCTGACACATGGAAGATATCAAATCAAAAAAGAAATCTTCATAATGGAACAAATGACATTTAAAGCACAGCTTTCCCGTGGAATACCACTTAGAACTTGGCACCAAAGGGGGAAAGGGCAAGAAATCCTGATTCTGCAGATTTGCCGTTAATAGATTTTAAGGCTAGAAGACTTGATTGTGATTAGCTGCTCTGGCCTCCTGCCTAGCACAAGCCAGCAAAAGCCACCCAGTATGCAGTCATTAACTGTACTGAGCCCAGTAACTTGTGAACCAAGAACGCCCAGGAGTCCTGACTGCTGGGCCCTGTGCTCTGTCTACAAGGCAAACCTCCTTCTGCAGTATGGGCAAAATGCCCAATGGAAAACAAAGGCTCTTCAGAGCAAAGGCTGTCTTCTAATGTGTAACTGCATAGCATCCCACCCCAGAGTCTGTCTCTGAGTGTGGCACAGGGTCAGGGAGCCTGTCTAGAGAGGCACCAGCTTCAGAGAATATATTCAAGCCAGGGAAATCTGTGGCTAGGGTGGAGCTGGATTCAGGATCTCCCAGCCTGCAGTGACAGGACTACTGCACTACATTTCCTCAGGTCACAGTTTCATCCTGATGCAGAAGAGGAAGCATTTTTAGATCTCAGTTTTTTATTTGTAAGACAGAAAATCCATTTTCTGCCCAACTGAGCTTGTGATTGCTCATGCCTGCCCTACCCATGTTTCAAACCCCCTGAGAGAAAACACAGATGCCAATGCTTATTCTCTGGGAACACTGGCAGGGGCAGGGGCTGGGGTGAAAAGGGCCCCAGGATAGGTTGCGGGATATTTCAGAGCCTGGGAAACTTATCCAGGGGTGTGGAGGGGCTCCCACCACCATGCACACCTTGGGAGAGGCCTGGGGGGCACATGCCCCCCAGATTTGTCTGCAGGGCAGAGGTGGGCTGCTGCTGTGGGCTGGGCTCTATGCCCCACTGCCACTGTCTAGGGTTTGGCAGTCTAGGGTGGCTGGATGGTCCACGAGTGGTGGCGTGGGGGGCAGGGGTTAGGGGGCTAAAAATAGGGAATGGATTTCTGGCTTACAGCTCAGCAGGTGGGCAATATCTATCCATTTGGCACTCCCTGGGGTAGCATACTCCACAATGATGCCTAAACACACAACAGGGAGAACAGATCCAGCTTCCCATGGTCAGGGGACAAGGAGAACTCAGCCCAGAGGCAGGTCTTTGGCTCCCCTGTGCTGTTTGCCATCATAGGTGGGCTGTGGCCAACACGTTCACTGTTGGGTCTCATGGTCTGAGTAAAGGTCTGGGAGCCAGAAAGAAAAGGGCAATTTACACATGGGCTGCTCCCAACTTCTCTGGTAAACCACAGAAACCTACTTCTCTTCCTGGGCTGGACTGTGGGTGTAAAGGGCACCAGGAGCCTCTCTGCACCCTCAGCACAGGGGCAGGCAGAGCAGAGACCCAGCCCTCCCTGACAAGCTGGGGTGGCAGGAACTCCAGCAGCAGATGGACATGCAGGGGACACAGCCTCCTTCCCAGGAGGAAGAGAAGTGCAAGGAGTTTCAAGATGGGCTCAATAAGGTCATGAAGGGATCTCTCTCCCAGGGCTAGCACCCTGTGCTCAGCAGCCCAGGAGGCCCATGCCCCTTCCCATCTCCCTTCCTCATGAAGTGATGCAAAGCAATCATGAGCTGTGCTAGGTGACCATGTCCCAGACACATCTCCATCAATCAGGGCTACTGAATCACAGCACAGGGCTTGTCTGCCACAACCCCCAGCCATACTATCTGGTTGAATCCCTCTCAACACTAGCCTTGCAACCCTGGGAGCATCATTCTTTCCAAATCCTTTCTGGGAAACCTGAGGCACAGGCTGATTAACAGCCTGATCCTGCTCAGCAACAGCTTTACCATTCCTCTTGGGGGCAGAGGAGAGAATGAAAAGGGACCATGCATCCTCTCTCACCCATAAATTTGACAGCTGCTGCCCAAATCTCTAGCCACGGGCTCATGTAGTGCCTCTAGGCTGCCTCGCAAAGACCCACCAGGACAGCAGGTTTTTCTTTGGCCTGGAGGGAACCAAGGACACGTGAGCTCCCTCTGGTGAGAAGTGCTCTCACACCACATGCTGGTACTGATCAGGAGGAAACAGGAGCACCAAGGAACTAAAAGGAGCAATCTTGGCCTGTCCCATGCCTCATGGTCCCAGACACAATGCTTGCAGTTATGTACACTGTGCCCCAGGTCCCTCCCTCCATCCTACAATGAGCCCTACCCTCAGTCACCTCCTGCCACTCACAAACTCACTCACCAAGTGCCTGCAGAGGTCCCGCAGCAGCTGCTCTTGTTTCACCTGCTCTGGCCCCTGGACATGGAAGGTCAGAGTTGCCTGCACCCTCCTTAAGCCCAGGTAAGGGCAGCAGAGGCCCAAAGTTGTTCTGCACTCCTGAAAAACATGATCACACCAGGTCTGTATTCCCTGCTTACTGCTGAGCTGAGGCTAAGGGTTGCCTCTTGACCCAGGACTGAGCCCAGGCCAAGAACAGAAGGGCCTGGCCAGGAGGTGACTGGCACTAGGCACAAAGGAGTGGCTGTGAGCAAAGGGAAGACTTCTCCTGCCTTTCATATGGCACCTGCGGGCAGCACCCATCTCCCCCCCCAGTAAAGCCATGTAGGGAGATTTCCTGCATGCACAGCAGGGTCAGATGTGCATCCTGCTCTGGACCTGGGAGGCAGCCCCGAGCTGCCTCCCAGGTGGGAAGGGGATAGTCACTGCAGGACACAGGAATGGCAGAGCACCACTGGGGCTGGACTGAGGAGACCTGGTGGGGCTGAGGAAATCAGTGTCACTGGTTCTTACCTTGGCCACCTGCAGGTTGGGGTCCTGCAGGTAAAACAGGAGTGCTGCCAAGCTCTGCCTCACCTGGCTCCTATAATAGGCTTGCCTTCTTCTCTTTATGCAGCTTACCAGGGCGTCGAAGAGGGCGAAAGCCACTGGGTGAAGGTTGTCATCATCCTGTGGCCAAGAAACCTGTGTGGTCACAACCAAACCTTTCTCTCATGGGCCTGGCACAGCTCCTGACAGGAGCCTTTGGTTTCCAGCCTGCCAGGTGGTCTGCCAGGGAGGTGGGCTTTAACAGGTCCTGCTCTAGGTGGCCTGCCTGGGAGCCAGCGCTCTCAGCGGAGCTCGGGGAGCAGCAGCAAGCCTCGTTCCCTGAACTTGAGGGCACTAGGGGCTCTGATTCTGAATCCCAGCAAAACCAAATCCCCCAGCCCCTGTGGTTGCTTGTCTCTGCCCAGCTCTGCTTCCAACTCAGGAGAATCAACATGGCAGAGAACAGCCCCAGAGCCCTACAGAGCCACATCACCCCAGCTGTAGCCTCGCCCGGTCTCCTGAGAGTCCCACAGAATACCGCAAGGAAGAGCCTCAGCATGTAGCGCTCTCCTGTTGGCCGTGGGAAGGCTTGTCTGCTTAGAGCCAGGCAAATCATGAAGACAGGGGCTTAGTCTAAGTGAGAGAGATGATGCCGATGCGAGTAGATTGGGACATTGCTTGCTTTAGAGCAGTGTCTTCCTGGGATGCTGGGTGGATATAGAAAATGCACTAGTTAGGACCAAACTCCGAGCTTCTGGCTAGGATTACGGCTCAATAGGGGCAGGTCAGTAAGGAAATCCTTGTCTGCCTCTCCTTCTCATGTGGCAGAAATGGCGATGCAGGGGCAAGGACAGAAAAAAAAACCTCTCAACTGCCTCCAGTGATCCTCTCTCCTAGGAAGGAGACCAGGGGACTCCCCAGGGAAAG
>NW_005842659.1:771641-777598 GCF_000455745.1 Alligator sinensis | reverse complement strand
GAGCACATCAAACAGCCACCTTTTCATCGAACTGCTCATTCTCTATGAAGGCTGTACCAGTAATGAACAGCTTTTCAGTTGTGGAACTGACCCACTGCAGGACCTGCCCTATGAATGTGGGTGTTATTATGCCCAATGGAAGCAGAGCCCTGCAAGAGAAAACCACTAGTTCTGGGACTGGCTGGGCACTGCCAACACTCAGTTGCTTTGAGGTGGCAGCTCTCATCTCTTGGAGAACAAGCTCCATGTCTCCAGCCCCACATAACCTGCAGGTTCAGCACGGAAAGTTCCCCCTCCACCACTCATCCCACTGCCTAGAGCACAGATACAGTGCAGCCTGCCTCTCTTACCTGGCCAACTGGCACACCCCCTCATGGTGTGTCTGAGGGCTCTCAAGGAGTGGCCAAGTTCCCTCTTCGCAGCCACTCTCTCCCCAAGGCCCTTAGATATGGCACAGGCCAGGGTCCCCATAGAAAGCCTGGGGAGAGAGAAGGCCCAGATTTACAGACTGTAATGAGATGCTGTGGTCAGAGCAGAACCAAAACTCCCTGTCACTTGGGAGGTCCATTACTCAGACACTTGCTGCGCAAGGCAGGCAGCTCAGATCAGACCAATGTTGCCATTCTCTCTCATGCCTTGCAATCCCCTGACAGGGACAGGGAGGGCAGGGCCTTGCACGAATCAGTGCTGGAAGCCGGATGGGATTCATGGATTCTCTCCCAAGCCAAATGTACTATGGAAAGAATTGGGCAGCCATTTTTTTCTCCCTACAAGGACAAAGGCCACATGTAGAGCATTGGAACATGCAGAAGTCACATGCCCAGGTCTCAAGCACTGGGAACCCAGCATGTGCTAGCCACTAATGGAGATTGTGAGGCCCCTGAGCTGAAACTGCCTGACCTGTCCCAGAGGAGCTCAGATCGGAGGAGCAAATAGGTCCTCCCAGCCTTAACATTTCAAACTATACCCTTCTCAGACAACGCCCACTTCTTTCAGCTGCCAGGACCAAGACAGCTCAGCACAGCCCTTGGCAAGGACAAGAACACCCTGCAGGCAGCTAGCCTGAAGTGAAGCCAAACCTGTGAAAGTAGGTGCAGCCTACTCCTTACCTGCAAGGGTTGCCCACTGCTTGCAGCTGCCTCTACTGGATGCTCCCTGTGGCAAGTGGCATGTTCTGCCCCACAGTGCGGCCAACTTGCTTCAGAAAAGCACAGAGGATCTCTGGGACCAGCTCCCTCAGCACTGGGCTGGGGCTGGAGTGAATGGTAGTGAACATCTCCAAAGATGCACATGTTGCCTGAAAAAATAGAGAAGACCAGAGTCAGCCTGAGGAAGATACCTGGAAATCCATAACTCCAAGCCTAAAGGTCTCTTCCTCACATCCAGGAGAGCACAGAACAGCTCTGGCAGCAGCTCCCTTAGCACTTGGCTCCCTTCCCAGTCACATCCCTTCCCTCCCAGTCACATCCCTTCCCAGTCGCATCTCTACACTTCTGCCTGGGAAGTGCAGGGGCACCAGCAGCCTGAATGGAGACCTGCACTGCAGAAGGAGCCTCTCGGTTACAGGAGTTTCTAGTTCCAAAGTCTCTTGGAGTCAGTCAGCCATGTAGCACGAGGCTGCTGTGTTTCTGCTGCTCATGGAGGAGTGGGGGTGACCCGGGGGACAGAAGAGCAGGGGAGAAATGTTTGCCCCACTGCCGGGCATCCTACCTCAAGCTCTCAAAAACCAGGATTCTAGCACCCAAGGGGGAACCGACAGAGCTGGGCCTGGGCTGTTACTTACTGCTAGAGGTCTGAGGGCCACCATGTCCTCAGCTGAGTTCCTGTCTGTTCTGGCTGGATGTTGAATCCTGCTCATGAGCAAGCATAGTATGTGGAGGGTGAAGAAATCATCCCCACCCAAGGCCCTCCAGAGCTCAGAAGTGTCACTGCAATTTAACACAAATTACATATGAGCTGTGGATACTCCTGTGATGTCATGAAGAAATAGGGCATTGAAGCAAAGGCCAAGGGCTCTCCTGGTCTAGGACAGGGTTGGGGCACAGTGATGTCATCTGCCAATGCTATTAGCACAAGCCTGGCATTTCCTGTGCAAATGCACTAGGACATTGACTCTTACCAACTCATCCCAAAGGATCTGCAGCTGACTTGAAACTCTATGGGCTTTGCTAGGCTACGGGATGTGCGTGTGCCACCAGGCACAAGAGGTAGGGAGTGGCAAGTACCTGTCCATTGGCAGAGGCTTTCTGAGGAGGCTGCTGGTCACTGCCTATAGATGGAAGCCAGCAAGAATGGAAACCCTTTCCAGCAGGAAGCCTCTCACAGACCTTTCCTGGATTGTTGGCATCTGGATAAAAATGGTGCCCAGGATGTCTGGTCCCTGGAGGGAAGTTAACAAGAACAAGGGCCCCTTTCTCATTCAGCCAGCACAATCCAAACCAATCCCTCCCACAGTTTGGCAATTTGCTGCCATCTTAGAATTTCCTTGCTTTAAGGGACCAATGTCCAGACACTGCTACCTCCGGCTGATCCTAAGAAGTGAGCACGTCCCTATGCCCCTACTTGGGGTGAAAGTGGACACCACAACATGTGTGCAGACACCAACCAGCCCATGCACCCTCAGCCATTCCCCCACCCATATGCACATACCTATACTCTAATTACACGTGCTGCCCGGGACCTATTTCTGCCTGACATTAACCCACGTGCTCGCACAAACACCCCAATAAATATCAATATCTGGGGGGTGGTTTTAAGAAGCTAATTTTGGCCTTTTGCCTGTGTGGACCACAGCTCAGGACCAACAAGCACCACCAACTTCAGAACCCCTGTGAGAATCCCTGGGACCACAAGCAAGATGACTGTAGCTGTAATTTTTCCAGGTGAGACCAGCTCTGCTGGAACTGCACACTGGAGTTCACACTCCTCATTTCTAACTACACCTCCCCATTCTGCACACAGCCAAGCTTGCCAGGCAGTAGGTCCAGCTGCCCATATCCAGTCTTATCCAGAACAGGGAGAGGGGGAAGGCTGCAGTATCTCTGGCATCCATTCTTTCCTGTGCCCTATTCCCAACCCCATGGAGAGGAGCAGGATAAAAGAAGCATTTCACATAGCTTCTACCAAGGCTGGGAAATGCCTGAGGACACAGAATCATCTCTAGCTCCTGCCTTGCCATGGACCCCCTGCATGCTGTGGCACTGAGGGAAGTGTGCATCCATTCCTCATGCCTAAGCATGGTGTCCCAGCCCAGCCACAGCCGAGTGCCTCAGACTTCTTGTTGCCCTCTCTTGCTGTATTTGCCCCAGAGTCTATGTTTCCAACCCTTCCAGGGTGGAAAGCTCTTATCAATAACCTAGGTCACTGAATCCCCATCTTGCCTTCCTGTGCTCTTTCTCTTGGATCTCTTCTCTTGAGGCAGTCATCAAGGATGTTTCTATTTTCATCCAGATTCAGTGAGGGTTTCACCTTGCTGGCAGAAGAAAGGGAGGAAGAAAAGCCCTCAGTCACACTGACTGCCAGCCACAAGGGAAAGTGGGTCTAGTGCTAAGATATGACCTGAACCTAGAACCCAAAATCCAAACCCCACTAGACTTGGCAGCTGAGAAGCTCCTTGCACTCCCCACCACTCCTAGTTGTCCCACAACCACCACCACCAAGTCTTTCAAATCCAAATCTCCAAGCGGATCAAATACATTCAAACCCTCTGACCCCAGCTGCAGGGAGAGCAGTCTGTGGCCTGAGCCCTGCAGGTGTCTCTTAGTTCCAGCTCTGACAGGAAGAACAACAGAGAGTTAAGGAAGGAGCTCATCTCTGACCTGGGCATCCCAGTGCCAAGGGCCAGGGCAGGAATCACCTATCTCAGGTGCCCAAAGGCAAGCATGGCCCTGAGGCGAACAGGAGAGGCCAAAGAATCTATTGGTTCTTCTTTCATGAAGTCCTAAAAGGCAGAAACAGAGACATGACACAGGGGAAATGGATGTGGAAAGCAGAGAGCCTCCCGCAAGAAATTCACCAAGATGCCCACCCAGGTGGGCTGTAAATAGAGCCAGGGCTGTGCTGGCCACTGCCCCAGGATCCTGCTCAGGTCAATGGCATCAATGCAGAGGAAACAGAGCTGTATCCCAGTTGCAGCTGGGCCCTCCAAGAGCAGCCCACAATGCAGCATCAACTAGAAAGCTTCAAGTGGTACCAGCTTTCTGGGCCCCAAGCAGACCCCTCATGAGGCTCCAATAATCCTATCACAGCCAAGGGACAAAACAGCCACTCCCAGGGAAACCAGTCCCATTATGTTCCCACCAGGTCCTTTGCAGTTTGGTCCCCAAGGCTCCTCCCCACTCACCAGCATGTACCCCAGGAGCTCCTCTTTGTAAGTGAACTGGAAGCTCTGGGAGTCGTCTGCATCCTGGATGGCACAGCTGATCTCAGTGACTGACCGGATCGGGGTCATCTTTAAGTCCGGGTCCTGAATTCCATGGGGGAACAACAAGGAGATGGAGATGAGGAACAGGAAAGAGCCAAGGTCCAGAATGTAAAGATCAGGGATGAAATGCAGCCTCATTTGCATCCCTGAGAGATGTCTACAAGCCCCAGAAAGCCCCAGGCCCACACCCATCTCAGACGAGGTGCATGGCGGTGGCAGGGACTCCTGCCTGGGGAAGTTCATTGTGCCTCCTGCAGTTAGGGAGGGTCTGGGAAAAGCATGAGCAGAAGTAGGGTCACTGAACATTTACCTTATTGACCATGTTGATGCCAAACACCTGGGAAATGAAATACAAAACAACCATCAGTGCCTGGAACAGCCCCACAGTACAGCCCACTGCCAGGTCCGAAAAACGGTCGGGCTGGTGAGCGTGGAGTAGCGCAAGGGCATGAATGTGTGCCCCCCTCCAGTGCAGGACAGGTTGTCAGGAGCATCTATCCCAGCACTCTCCATACGTGGGTCCCTCCCACTGCACATCATCCCAGAAGGATTAATGTGGATGCTCATCACAGGCATGAGTTCAGGGGGAGGTTCAGACAGTCAAAGCCTCTCTAGGCACCCAAGTGCAAAGGAGACATCAGTCCCATGGCAGGCCTGTTCCCAACATGGTGCAGTCCCAGTCTGTTATCTGGAAGCTGGTCACATAGTACTGCAGGACCTTCCAGGTGATGTCACACTCCACGCGGGGGAGCAGCTGCATTTGGGGGACATGGACAGCAATTCGGCTGTAGGCCAGTATCAAGGCCCTGTGGGTCCTGGCTCTTTTCTCTTGGTGATAGTCCTGCACAGGGTGACACAACACTCACACCAGGGCTTCCCATGCCTTCTGCCCCCAAAATAGGAATCACTGCTGATCAAGGAGTTGCCCAGCAGTGATAACAGCTCTCCCTGCCAGTCAAAGGAGACTCACAGCTCTCACAGCACCATCATCAGTGCTTTGTTTCAGACACAGGCCTCATCATCTCTGTCCTGAAGCCTGGGTGACACAGGCAGAGAGAGCTGCAGTGCCACAGTGAGCCATGGATGTCAGGGCAGGGGCAGGGGCAGGGGAGAGTTTGTGACCAACAGGAACTAGGGCAGCAGATGCATTGTGCCAAGGGCCTAATAGTTTCATAGTTGGTAGGGTCCGAAGGGACCTGAGCAGATCATCAAGTCTGACCCCCTGCCATGGGCAGGAAAGAATGATGGAGTCAAATGACTCTGGGAAGCCTCCTTTTGAAGACCCCAAGGGTAGGAGTGAGCACCACTTCCCTTGGAAGTTAGTTCCAGATCCTAGCCGCCCTGACTGTGAAGTAGTGCTCCTGATGATAAGCACCCCTTGTTTCAGGGGCACCTGGCTAAACCCCTAGGGACAGAGGTACGGCTGGAAGCCATGTCCAGCAGAGATCCCCTGAACTTTTACTATGCATTTTCTACTTCAGGAACAGCTTTGTATGTTTTGAAAAAATATTTTATCTAACCAAGGGCATAGAAT
>NW_005842659.1:758423-766056 GCF_000455745.1 Alligator sinensis | reverse complement strand
GATCCAAAATAATCGGGAGGAAGCGAAGAGATTTCTGGAGATGAGAAAGATAGTCGAGGACTATGGACCTTTTCCATAAGGGCCATAGCCTCGAAGGGGGGATTTGATAAGCACCCCTTGTTTCAGGGGCACCTGGCTAAACCCCTAGGGACAGAGGTAGGGCTGGAAGCCGTGTCCTGCAGAGATCCCCTGAACTTTTGCTATGCATTTTCTACTTCAGGAACAGCTTTGTATGTTTTGAAAAAATATTTTATCTAACCAAGGGCATAGAATAGGTTGTTTAGGCTGGGGGAGCTCGCTTGTTGCTTAGTTGTTTAATTGCTGGCCTCGCTAGAGGAAAAGCTGTATCAACAAAGTTCCGGAGCTGGAAGGGGGGTTACTTGGGGGGGAGCTGGAAGGGGGGTTACTTGCTGGGCTTGCTACACATTTCATCACATCAGCAAGTTTAACCTGTTACGTAGCTATATAAGGCAGACGCCCACTGGGGTGTGGGTGCTTGCTTTGCGAACGATTGCCAAGCACCACTTTCAGCGCAGAAATAAAGTTTAAGTTGGATCCTTCACCCCTGTGTGTTTATTGGCACAAGCGCACCGGGCACGAACTCACCGTCCTTTGGGGACAACACTGATGTCTAGTCTGAACTTACTCTCAGTCAATTTATGGCCATTATTCCTAGTTACTTCTGGTAGTGCTTGGGGGAATAGGGTCTCTTCTGTTCCCCACTGGTCCCCCTTGTAAGTTTATAGATGGCCATCAGATCCCCTCTTAGCCTTCTCTTGTGGAGGCTGAACAGGTTCAGGTCCCGTAGCTTCCCCTCATAGGGCCTGCCCTGCTGCCCCCTGATCATGCGAGTGGCCCTCCTTTGGACCCTCTCGATGCTGTCCACATCCCTTCTAAAGTGCAGCACCCAGAACTGGACACAGTACTCCAACTGCAGCCTGACCAATGTCGCATAGAGGGGGAGGATCACCTCCTTGGACCTGCTTGTGATCCATCTGTGGATGCATGACAAGGTGGAGTTGGCTCTACTGACCGCATCCTCACATTGGCAGTCCATGTTCATCTTGGAATCAATGATGACTCCAAGATCCTTTTCTGCCTCCGTGCTGACAAGAAGGGAGTTCCCCAGCCTGTAGGTATGCTGCTGGTTCTTCTTCCCCAGGTGCAGCACCTTGCACTTGTCAGTATTGAAACCCGTCCTGTTCTCATCTGCCCACCCTTGTAACCTGTACAGGTCTAGTTGTAGCCTGTCCCTCCCTTTTAATGTGCCCACTTCTCCCCACATCTTAGTCTCATCCACAAACTTGAACAAGGTGCTTTTCAACCCCTTGTCCAAGTCACTGATGAAGATGTTGAACAGTACAGGCCCAAGGACTGAGCCCTGGGGAACCCCACTGCCCACATCCCTCCAGGTCAAAAATGACCCATCCACCACCACTCTCTGGGTGTGGCCCTCCAGCCAATCTGCAACCCATCTGACTGTGCAGGCATGCACCCATGATGACCTCATCCCTTGACTTAACTGCCTCTGCAAGCTGACCTGAGAATTCCCGGTCCAGCTTTTCCCCCTGGTTGGGTGGTCTGTAGTAGACACCCACCATTAAGTCCCTTTCCCCCCCGACCCCCTTGTATTCTAACCCAGAGCATTTCAGTCTGCCCCTCCTCTGACTCCATGCTGTTTGGTGAGGATGTGTATTGCTCTTTGACATAGAGCACCACACCCCCACCTTTCCTCCCCATTCTGTCCCGCATGTATAGTCTGTAGCCCTTGATGTTTACCACTCAGTCATGAGTTGAATCCCACCACGTTTCAGTGAGCCCCACTATGTCCGGGTTTGTGTTAGCTAGCAGGAGGACAAGTTCCTCCTGCTTGTTCCCCATACTACTTGCATTCGTGTAGAGGCATTTAAGGCCTCCTGTGGGTGTATGCACCAACCCCCTGAACCCAGGACTATCCAGACCCCTGCCACTTACCTGGATACTTTTTGTGCTTGTCACCTGTCACGGCTGGGAAGCGTCATGATTTCCCCCTGTGGCCCTATCCCCCAGCGAAGCTAGTTTAAAGCATGCCATACAAGATCAGTCAACCTGGAAGAAAAGAGAAGCTTGCCTTTAGGAGAGAGATGCAACCCATCCCACCCAAGCATGCCCCCTGCGCGAAAAAGTGGATCGTTGTCAAGGAACCCAAGACCTGCTTGGTGGCACCAACTCCAAAGCCGCCGGTTGTCCACTCCGATGCAGGCCTCATGGTGCTGACCACGTCTATTTACCAGGAGAATAGAGGAGAATACCACCTGCGCCCCTGTCTCCTTGAGCTTGGTTCCCAGGGCAGTCTGGACTGCTCCCCACTGTATCATTTGTTTCCACATGGATTAGGACCATGGGGTGCTGGTCTGAAGGTCAAATGAGTTTTGGGATCATGCCTGTAACATCCTGGATCCAAGTCCCAGGTAGACAGCAGACCTCGCACACCATGGGGTCGGATCGGCAGACGGGACCCTCCATTCCGCTCAGGATGGAGTCTCTGATGATGAGGACTCGGCGTTTCTTTCTTGTGGTGTTCCTCATGCATTTCAAAGGCTAACTGAAAGATGTGAGAAATACAGAATCTCTTTCTCTGGGTGAACAACAGATGTAGTTGCCTCAGTGCTTGAAAGGGGTTGGTTGACTGTTGACCCATTAACCTGAGACATGAAAAATGTGAGTAGTAGAAATTGTGCTCCCCTCTGTATCACTGGAGACCTGATGTGGAGCACATCCCCTGAGAGAAGGCATTACCAGGGAGAGTAGCCACTGCCAAGCTGTTCTTCTCACGGGTATATACAGGAAGGAAGTGTGAGAAACCCCCCAGTGCAATCAGGCGGCTGACTATCCCAGACACCTGTACTTTACTCATGACAGCACCAAAGTCCACCAGTGTGCACAGGGTGAGGTCCAGGTGGCCCTTGGCTGAGAGTTCCAGGATGGTCACAACTTGCTGGAACCCAAGAAATGCATTGGCAAGTAAGGAAGACCTTCTGGCTGACGGACCCAAGAGTCCTCCCCATCTCCCCTGATACTAGAACTGCCCGTCCAACCTGGAACAAGTGAGGAGACTGTCCAAGGGAAAGGACAAGGGAAGACCATGAAGCAAACCAGCTTCAGACATAGAGCAACAGAGAAGTGAGGACACGGGAGGACTTGGCCATGTCTGGAGAGAACAGGGTCCTCATCTCTCTCTCAGAAGCATTCATGTAATCTGTGCCCTCCAGAGATTACTGGAGCTGGGATTTCATATGGGCAACATCCTGGCAAGAGGCCAATGTGGTACCAAGTGCCTTATATAGGTATGACGGGCTAGCTGGTAGTGATTTATCCCAGGGGTTTTGAAAGGGTAAAAGATGACTGGAGGGCTGGGGATTCCCTTTCCTCACCAGTCTAGTAACGATTTGGCCCAGGGGTTTTGAAAGGGTAAAAGATTATTGGAGGGCTTGGGATTCCCTTTCCTCACCAATCAGGCCCCAGAGACTCACCCTCCATGTCCCCTGATTGGCCCCTTGGGTCACCTGGAGGGAGATAAAAGGGGCAGCACAGCTGACTCAGTAGAGACCAGCAAGGGAGAGCAAGGAAGGAGTTTCAAAGAGCTGGCAAGAGCTGGGCCAGCAGGGCGGGAGCAGTTGCCCCAGAAGAACCTGAAGGAGTGGGACCTGCAGGCAGCAGTTGGATCCTCAGTAGTGTGGCATGCAGCTAGCCCCCCGCTCTGCACTGGGCTCCAGGATCCCCTATGAGAGGCTGCAGCCAGCAGGAGAGGCTCCCTAGATCCAGCAAGGATCTGAGCAGTGATCTGAGAGGTTCCCAGCTCTGCTTCCAGCTCCTCCAGCAAGAGGCCAGGCAGTGCTACATGAGACCGGGGCTCCTGGAAGGTCAAGATCCCTAGCAACTTGGAATAGCACCAGCACTGGCAGCTGTGTGGTAGAGTGTCTGCCTACTGCATGGAAGAGCTGAGTTCAAGTCCCAGCTGGGATGGCTTAGGGTGCGTGAAGTGACAGGGAGAAGTTCTTGTTGTAGTGAAAAGGGGTCATTATGTTTTCCATCTCCCCCTCCCCCCTTACAGGTACCTAGGCCCTATATTCCTTGTTATTTGACATTTTGTATTTTGTGCATTTTATATTTTGCCAACCAGTTTGTTTGTTCTGCTGTTTGTGTTTTATATTTTGTTAACCCTGTCTTTTGTCAACTGGATGAATATGTCTATGATTGTAAGTGTCTAACCTTTATTGAATCCTGCCCCCTTGGGGAGTTGTAGTCTCCCCTAATCACCTGGTTTATACCGGTTATGTTCCCACTACTGTTCTCTCATTAAAAGGTATATGGTTAAGTCCCCATTAGTGATCTGGCTCTGCTTTATAGGGGGAGGAGGGTCCCTACACCTCCCACAGCACTTGTGCACCTGCTCGGATCCTTCAGTTGGAGAGGGGGTACCTCTTGGAGTACCGCCCAGGTTACATAGGAAACTCTGAAAGAAGGAGACCAACATCACCAAAGACCTGGGAACACAGCAGCCTGCTGGTCAGAACAAGAATGGCCCAGAAACACACCCATCCCTAGGAAGGACCAAGAGAATCCAGCCCCAGCACCCATGCACCCTATACCTGGCCCCACTCTCTGCAGGGAAATGGCAGCTGAAGGCAGAGAACGAGCCCCTCTGAGCAGCTCCCTTTGGGTCAATCAAGGGAGCAGAGAACCAAAGACAATGCCTTTGAAGAATATAGAACAGAAAAGCACAAACTCTGGAGAGAAACTCTCTGCAGCCTTCCTCCCACAGCACCACAAAACAGCTGCAGAAACCCAGCCCTTGCCAAGAGCATGCAGGGCAAGGAGTATGCTGGAGCATCCTATTTGACTGGCTCACCCATTCTAAGTGCCAAGCATCTTTGCCTCCCTGCCTGCCATTGCTATTAGGAAGACTTGCAGGGGCTTAGCAGCAGGATTGGACCCCCATCATCCCCAATCTTTTCAAACCAAAGTCTCTTCACACTTTCAGCAAATTCTTTGCATAAATAGTTGATGGAGAAAGCACTGGCTGGAAGGAGAAAAAGGAGGAGGAACAAGGGGACAACAAGGGTAAGCAGGAGTTTCCAGTCCACTCCTGCAAGAGAGAATGCCACAAAACAGTTTGTCACTACAGTTGTCACTGTAGACCATGGGCGACTGGTGCCACCCGAGTCGGGGGGGGCACATGCCCCCACCCCCAGCAGCCAATCACGCCAACCAGAAGTGCCAGCGGGGCTGGCGGTGCTCCCAGAAGTGCCAGTGGGGCTCCACCGAGTGCCCCACTCCCTGGCCAGAGCTCGCAGCGGGGGCACCAGTGCTCCCACCTGCTCCCCCTGCCCATCGCCTAAGCGGGGAGTGCTGCCTGTCAGGGGTGCACCAGCACTCTCAGGGGGTAAAATGCACCCCCGTACACCCCCTATGCAATGCCACTGCTGTAGACAGATGTTATAAATGACAATCCTCAGCTCTTACATGACTTTCCCTCCAGAGATCCCAGGCAATAGCAGCATCACTAGCATGGGTAGAAATCTGTAGCTAAGAATGTTTCAGTATTGGACTCTCAAACAGAACATGTGCAGAGACTTTTCACAGACAAGCCTATGAACTGCACTTCATCAGCTTCCTAGTACAGAAACTCATGGACTCAATATGGACAATGGAATTCTGACACACGAAAACCTGCCGGACATCTGACTCCCCAGGTACCTCTCCACTTTGACCTGCACTGCTACATCCCCCTTCCCGCCTGCCACCCCAGCCTGTCCCTCACCCCCTGACACCTCCATTTCCATTTTCAAGGACTGGCTTTCTTGCCTGCATTGCATGCCAGCCTCTGGCTTCTTTACTATTCCCTTCTATCCAGGAACAGCACATGCACAAACTGCAAGTGCTTCCTCAGCCTGACAAAGGGTTTTTCAACCTGAAAATTTGCTAAGATATATTTCTGTAACTATTCAGTTGGTTTGCTAAAAGATACCAGATTAAATTGATCCAAAGGACCTTGTCTGCCAATGCCATGTCCTTAGACCAACACCCCTAGCACCTGACTGGAAGAACGCAGGGCCCTGGGCACATCTAAGCCCCAGGGCTGGGGCTGGCAGGAAGAGTTCTCTGGCAGCTGCTGGAGAAGAAGCTCCTGCAACACAGGAAAGAAAGGCTCCGTCACAGTTTGGCTGCCTGAGATGCTGCTGGTACTCCTGTGCTGCTCGTAACTAAGTTATTATTTTACCTGTTGTCATTTAAAGTGGTGGACTGAGATGAGGCTGTAGGGGAGGAGGAGCCCTTATTGGGGCACACTACCATGTTGTGTAGAGGCCCCAGCACCAGTAAGGGCATGCCTTAACACACACACAAAGTCACACATATCACGAGTTTTGCTTGTCAGCAGCTTGAGGTGCAGTTTCCCAGAAATCCCTTCACCTATCTCCTTGAAAGCTGGCAGGCTCCATGGGCTCAGCAGGGGCTACCATCCCTACAGTTTTCTCCCTGCTGTGCCTAAACACACACATGTGACACAAGTTTTGGTTTTAGCAGTTTGAGGTGCAGTTTCCCAGAAACCCCTAAACCTATCTCTTTGAAGCTTGGCAGGCTTCATGGCCTCAGAAAGGGCTACCATCTCTGTGAGTTTCATCCTAATCAGGTAAGAAATTCCAAAGTTATAGGCAGTTTTGTGTTTCCCCATTATAGCCTATGTGCAAAACATCGAAACAGTGTTGAAACAGCAAAACAATTTCGACGAAATGAAGCAGAACAGTGCTTTTGAAATGAAACACTGTCCCGTTGAAACAACAAAATGGATGAGTTTTTTCCCCCCCAATAAAACATGGGGAAAATGAAGCCTCATCTTAGAATCAAGTATCAGCGGTCCTGTACTGCTCCCTGGCTCCACACCCATTCCCTCCCAGCTCCCTGTATGACCCTAAGTGGAGTCAGGAGTGGCAAGAAAATCAGTGCAGAGCCAGGGCAGTCCAAATCCCCTTGCTGTTTCCTGGCTTTGCACTGGGTCCTACTGCTCCCTGAGTCCATGCTGAATCATACACGGCTCCCTGGCTCAGCACGGTGCCAAGAAGCAGCACAGGACCCATCATGGAGGCACCTGGAAGTACAGCATGCAGCAGTAGGGGAGGGGGTCAGGCAGCAGTTGGAGGTAAGTTGCTGGGGAGAAGGCAAGTAGGTATGGGAGACACCAGGAAGGAAGGTAGGAGGAGCAAGCTGCAGGAAGGCCAGACACCAGAGGTGAGGAAAGCAACAGAAGGGCAAGGTATGGGGGTGGGGAAGCGGCCATGGTCAAGCTACCCTCTCTACCACCTGCCCCTTGCTGCTGCTGCCCTTCCTGCCACAGCAGTGGAGGGGATAAATTTAAGACAACCCTGCTAAAGTTAATTCTATACATGGAAATTTATGACAAATCTATAATTATATAGAATCTAATGGGGGGGGCGGGGTCATCTTAAAATTCACAGTCATCTTGGAGTCAGGTAAATATGGTAATTCTAAGTCAAAATCTATCATTAGGTTCTTAAGATGCTCCACTGAGGTATATTGGTGCACACGCACTCGCACGCACACACACACACACACACACACACACACACACACA
>NW_005842659.1:754169-758242 GCF_000455745.1 Alligator sinensis | reverse complement strand
CCCCAGCCAATCACGCCAACCAGAAGTGCCAGCGGGGCTGGCGGTGCTCCCAGAAGTGCCAGTGGGGCTCCACCGAGTGCCCCACTCCCTGGCCAGAGCTCGCAGCGGGGGCACCAGTGCTCCCACCTGCTCCCCCTGCCCATCGCCTAAGCGGGGAGTGCTGCCTGTCAGGGGTGCACCAGCACTCTCAGGGGGTAAAATGCACCCCCGTACACCCCCTATGCAATGCCACTGCTGTAGACAGATGTTATAAATGACAATCCTCAGCTCTTACATGACTTTCCCTCCAGAGATCCCAGGCAATAGCAGCATCACTAGCATGGGTAGAAATCTGTAGCTAAGAATGTTTCAGTATTGGACTCTCAAACAGAACATGTGCAGAGACTTTTCACAGACAAGCCTATGAACTGCACTTCATCAGCTTCCTAGTACAGAAACTCATGGACTCAATATGGACAATGGAATTCTGACACACGAAAACCTGCCGGACATCTGACTCCCCAGGTACCTCTCCACTTTGACCTGCACTGCTACATCCCCCTTCCCGCCTGCCACCCCAGCCTGTCCCTCACCCCCTGACACCTCCATTTCCATTTTCAAGGACTGGCTTTCTTGCCTGCATTGCATGCCAGCCTCTGGCTTCTTTACTATTCCCTTCTATCCAGGAACAGCACATGCACAAACTGCAAGTGCTTCCTCAGCCTGACAAAGGGTTTTTCAACCTGAAAATTTGCTAAGATATATTTCTGTAACTATTCAGTTGGTTTGCTAAAAGATACCAGATTAAATTGATCCAAAGGACCTTGTCTGCCAATGCCATGTCCTTAGACCAACACCCCTAGCACCTGACTGGAAGAACGCAGGGCCCTGGGCACATCTAAGCCCCAGGGCTGGGGCTGGCAGGAAGAGTTCTCTGGCAGCTGCTGGAGAAGAAGCTCCTGCAACACAGGAAAGAAAGGCTCCGTCACAGTTTGGCTGCCTGAGATGCTGCTGGTACTCCTGTGCTGCTCGTAACTAAGTTATTATTTTACCTGTTGTCATTTAAAGTGGTGGACTGAGATGAGGCTGTAGGGGAGGAGGAGCCCTTATTGGGGCACACTACCATGTTGTGTAGAGGCCCCAGCACCAGTAAGGGCATGCCTTAACACACACACAAAGTCACACATATCACGAGTTTTGCTTGTCAGCAGCTTGAGGTGCAGTTTCCCAGAAATCCCTTCACCTATCTCCTTGAAAGCTGGCAGGCTCCATGGGCTCAGCAGGGGCTACCATCCCTACAGTTTTCTCCCTGCTGTGCCTAAACACACACATGTGACACAAGTTTTGGTTTTAGCAGTTTGAGGTGCAGTTTCCCAGAAACCCCTAAACCTATCTCTTTGAAGCTTGGCAGGCTTCATGGCCTCAGAAAGGGCTACCATCTCTGTGAGTTTCATCCTAATCAGGTAAGAAATTCCAAAGTTATAGGCAGTTTTGTGTTTCCCCATTATAGCCTATGTGCAAAACATCGAAACAGTGTTGAAACAGCAAAACAATTTCGACGAAATGAAGCAGAACAGTGCTTTTGAAATGAAACACTGTCCCGTTGAAACAACAAAATGGATGAGTTTTTTCCCCCCCAATAAAACATGGGGAAAATGAAGCCTCATCTTAGAATCAAGTATCAGCGGTCCTGTACTGCTCCCTGGCTCCACACCCATTCCCTCCCAGCTCCCTGTATGACCCTAAGTGGAGTCAGGAGTGGCAAGAAAATCAGTGCAGAGCCAGGGCAGTCCAAATCCCCTTGCTGTTTCCTGGCTTTGCACTGGGTCCTACTGCTCCCTGAGTCCATGCTGAATCATACACGGCTCCCTGGCTCAGCACGGTGCCAAGAAGCAGCACAGGACCCATCATGGAGGCACCTGGAAGTACAGCATGCAGCAGTAGGGGAGGGGGTCAGGCAGCAGTTGGAGGTAAGTTGCTGGGGAGAAGGCAAGTAGGTATGGGAGACACCAGGAAGGAAGGTAGGAGGAGCAAGCTGCAGGAAGGCCAGACACCAGAGGTGAGGAAAGCAACAGAAGGGCAAGGTATGGGGGTGGGGAAGCGGCCATGGTCAAGCTACCCTCTCTACCACCTGCCCCTTGCTGCTGCTGCCCTTCCTGCCACAGCAGTGGAGGGTATAAATTTAAGACAACCCTGCTAAAGTTAATTCTATACATGGAAATTTATGACAAATCTATAATTATATAGAATCTAATGGGGGGGGCGGGGTCATCTTAAAATTCACAGTCATCTTGGAGTCAGGTAAATATGGTAATTCTAAGTCAAAATCTATCATTAGGTTCTTAAGATGCTCCACTGAGGTATATTGGTGCACACGCACTCGCACGCACACACACACACACACACACACACACACACACAGAACTAGGAGGTGCATTAGATCCTACTATCCCACGTAAATTGTCAACCTGAAAAATGCTGCTAAACAAAAGGTATTTTCTCAAACTTATTTTTACTTTGGTAAATAAAACATGCATACCTAGAGTAAAAAAGCCTTCCCATCTTATTTTGTCCTTACCTCAGGAAAACTCCCATTGAGGAGAATGGAGTCATATTGAAGTAAAATATTTTGAGTAAAATTATTTAGGAATGACCTGCTAGCATCTACTTCTACCATGCACATGAGTCTGTCCTTCTGTGTCTCTCATCATCAGGACAGATTGCTCAGCTGAAAGGCCAAATGTCTGATGTTGATCTGATGAGCTCTGAAATCACCCTAGAGCTAATTAACATGTGTCACTATACAAACAACTCCTTTCTATGTCTCATTCATGATCTAAGCTGCTGTTTTGCAAACAGATGCCTGCTTAGGCAATACTCAAATGCTTTAAGGAAAAATGCTTGACAAGTTTAAGGCACAGTTTCAAAACACATCTAAAAACTATTGAATTCTATTTCATCCCATGAACTACAGACAAGAAACACATCATCATAGATTCCCAAATTATGTTACAAGCAACAGATTTGGGGTTAATTTCTACTAATATAACTCTCTTCACTTTGCAGAATTTGCTTCACTGTGATTGTAGAAAGGAGAAAAACATTCTCTCTCTCTCTCTCTCTCTCGGATTCTTCCCCCCCCCCTCCCCCCTTGATGGCTATATTTATGAAAAAATCATGGAACCAAGGTAATTGATGACTAGGGAAACCTATACATTCTTGAGAGCCATGAGAGATTTGTAAAGCTTTAAACCTACTAGTGGATCTAAAAGTGACAGTGGTGGTTACTTCCAAAGGAAAGGGTTGGTTGTAGTATAGATAGGCCTAAGCTAGCTTTAAAATAACTGGCCTGGATACCCCTTCCAGTCTAGGCCTGGCTGCAGGCAGCTAAGTGGGAGGCTGTAAAACCAGTCAGAGAAGCAGAACAAATATTTGGGCAGGTAGCACATACCAAAAGCTGTGCTCCTACAGCTACATTGCTACTGGCATTAGAGACCCATTTAATGCAAAATCAGGTATGTTTGTGCTATACAGTGGGTGAGTCTACCTGTAGAAATGCTGCAGGGTGGGTTTATAAACCCAACCTGGGCAAATGTCAACACGTACAGGGATTCAGGAGCAGATATGCTGTTCCTGGCAGCAGTCTGCTCCTGCCCTCTCTGGCTCTGCACTGGCCCCCTGCAGAAACCCAGGGGAGCTCTAGACTCCCCCGGGTGCTAGCTCAGGGGTTGGCAGGGAGCATAGGGCCAGGAGACAGCTGTCTCCTGGCACGGGCTGGGAGATTGCTCCCTGCTCCTGGGAGCTGCCTGCTGCCGGGGCAGGCTCTGGTGGCAGAGCCTGGGCAGGGATAATGTCCCCCTGCCCCAGAAGCAGGGAGCTTCCAGCCCTGGCTCCCTGACTGGGGGCAGGGAGCTTGGAAAAAGTCCCAGCCCCCTGCCCTGTTCTGCCAGTAGGGAAGCTATCAGTGAATGCCAGGGACCTGCCCCTCTCCCGCAACCCTGTACCTCCATCGTCCAAGTGGGGCACTAGGCTGGGAAAAGTCTGCAGGGCTGGAACCTGCCCCTGACGAGGACAGTTCCCAGCCAGCCCCAGGC
>NW_005842659.1:749699-754081 GCF_000455745.1 Alligator sinensis | reverse complement strand
CCCCACTCTGCAATTGCAGAGTGGGGGCTGGGCGCTCCCTGCTGTTGGGGCAGGGAGATATTGTCCCCACCCAGACTCCACCGCTGGAGCATGCTCTGACAGCAGGCAGCTCCTGGGAGCAAGTAGCAATCTCCCGCCCCTTGCTGCCCAGCTGACAGGGAGCAAATTTGCTCCTGGTCAGCCATCTACGCGTGCCGTACTGTGCAGTAATTACTCGGCAGTTAATTTGCTAGTTGCATTTGCAAGTAGCTGTCTAGTAGAGCAAATTACTGCACTGTAAGGGTCAGCACATGTAGACAGTGACACTTACTATGCAGTAATTAGCTCTACTGTGCAGTAAGGAATCTTGTGTAGCGCCCAGTATGTCAGTTTAGAAATCATTCTTCATATACATGTGCTGACCATTACACAAATTATGGAGGGACTGGGCAGAACTCTATCAGTAATGTTGAATCAGAACTTTTCAATCCAATAGGAGGTTTAAATTTTCATTTTATAAAAATCTCACTGAAATGTCAAAAATTACAATGTCTGATATAAACATTAACCAGTGCACAAAGATTTATTTTACATGGAGGTGGATGAAAAATGAATTGATTCAAAGGGTATAATAACTATTTTTTAAAATACCCTTTTTTCCAATAGATTTTATCTGGATTGTTTTCCTTTTTTTGTACCCCTTTTGCAAGAAATCTAAAACAACCTAGCACTCATCCTTTGTCCATATTATTATTCTGTATGCTGATTGCCTGAGTATCATTTATATATTATTCATCTTTATCTATAAAGACTTGTATATTTTAGCTAAAAACAAAAGAAGGTATGAGTCCAGCTGAATCCAATAAAATTTGTTGTGGTGTGAACACCATCACAAGAAACTTCAGTAGCGTTAAGACAGATATGCATGAAGTGTATGACAGTCAAATGCACTAATCTGTTGATATAATTAATATGAAAGCATATGATGTCATTGTTAAGGTTTCATATGAGATGAAGCAAATTTGATAAGCAAGCAAAAAGCTTCGTAGATCAGTCAAAGTACCAGCTGGCACTGGAAATGAAACCTTTAATTAGTACAGAAGTTTGTTACCAGCTACAATGCTGTCAATAAGACGACAGAAAAGAACAATGAAGTTTCTCTCTCAACATCTTATTTCCATTCTTTAAAGGATGGATGGATAGATAGATCAATGCCAAAACTTAATTGCCTTTTAAGAGAGTTTTTATTTATGTCCCTGATGCTCTGTATGGAAATGAAAAATTGGCACAGAGCAGGGACTGTATCTTCCCCACATTCCAGATACTCCTGGGCCCCAAATATTTAGGTGGTTAAAAAAATTACAAAAGTAGCAAATGACTAGCCACAAGTCATACATAGGGACCTACCAAATTCCCAATTTCATGGATTATGCAAAATCCACACAATGCCTGTGAAATCTGGCAATGCCCATGAAATCCACAAAAATTTGAGAGAGAAAAAAAATACTTGGAAAATAAAATGCTGACTCCTCAGATGGTGTTAGTAGTCCTCAGGGCGCTACAGCAGCCTGGGAAAGGGGAAAAGGCTTCCAGCTTAAAGAGCTGCCAGGAAGATGGCCGCTGCCCCTGACCCTCACCACTTCTTGGTTGTCATGTGGCTGCATCCCTCTCCACCAATCAGCAGTGAGGCACAGGGCTGTATCATGGACAGTCCTCACAGCCAATCAGTGGTGAGGGGCTGGGCCACATGACAGGCAGCACTTGTAGCCAATCAGTGGCCCAGGGCAGGGTCACTGGGGCCCATGGCCCACCACACTCCACTACAAAATGACGGCTGGGCCCCGTATTCTGCTCAGCGCTGTGTGGCCATGCCCTAAATTTCCTTTTACAAAGTGTTGTCAGAAAAAAAAAAATCACTGTAAGTCTTATTGCTTTTATACACTATTTAATGAAAAGTCCCTCCATCTGAAAGGTCTCTCTAATGAGTTCTTACTACACATGCTTAGGGACCTACTCAATTCACGATTTTGCAAAATCAGGCAGTGTCTGTGAAATATGGCAATGTCTGCAAAATCTGCAGAGAAAAAAAAAAACATACTTAAAATGCTGGCTCCATGGCAGGAGCCAGCAATCCTCATGGCCGCTGCAGCCTGGCCACGCAACCCACCAGGGGACAGTGGGGAAAAGGAGCTGCCAGCATGAAGGGGAGCAGGCAAGATGGCAGCCACCCCCACCCCTCACTGCTGACTGACTGAGAAGGCTGCCTGTTGTGCAGCTCTGCCACTCTTGACCAGTCAGTCACTCTAAAACCACAAGACAACAGAGAAAATGAATAGAGAGAATACTGGATAATGTGAAGACATTATTTCCTTGCAGAGAATTGAAAATGGGGTGGCGTGGGCATCTAACAAATGCATTTTTGATTTAGCAAACATAATAAAATATTTTAAAAATTTGTTAATGTATGTTTGTAACAAGGTCTTACCCCAAGGGTGGCTGTGATGCCTCTCCTGGGCTATGGGTCCCTTACCCTGGTTCTCACCCCCCACAGGCTGCAGGTCCCTGACCCTGCCTTCTCTCATTCCTCTGCATCTGCAGCCATGCTCCTTGGCCTTGGCCATTATCCCTCGGGCCCTGGTCCTGGACCAGTTAAGACATCCACCACCCCTACAGTCTCAATCCCTAAACAACTGGAATTGCAAATCCCAGGCCCTAAGGCTGTCTTACTCCAAGCAACTGGGATGCTTTAACAGAGGGTCTCCTTGCAACCAGCTCAGGAGCTCTTTCCTCTATGGCCCTCAGGGCTAGGCTGCCTACCCAGCTCAAGCCCTAGGGTTATATCGTGAAAGCCCAGACCCTTTTGGGTTATGCAGCTCCCTTAATTGCCCTCTGCCTCACCTGCAACCTGCCTTCCCTTCAAGTAGCAGGAGCACCAAGCTCCCTGCTACAACATTTTAAATGATCAGCCATAACCAGTGGCATTTAGTTCCCACGTGTTTTGTCTTAAAAACATAACTGCTCAAAGTAGTTTAACAGAGTATTTTAATGTCATTAGAAACTAAGATGCAAGAAATTTGCTCAGTAAATCATTTTGAAGGCCTTATAGAAAATATATCTTAATCATGAACAAAAAAACAAAAGCCCAGTCTCTCCACACCAGTAGAAAATGAGGCTGAGGGTGATATTTCCTATATTTATTCACATACTACATGCCTCCAAATAAGACAAGAACCTTGTTTTGAGGAGGCAGAACAAAGAAAAAAAATTTCCTTTCAACCAAACTGTTCAAAATCATTTTCCTCATTTAAAACACTACCTTGTCCCCCACGTTTTCCATTGCTAATTTTTGGGAAAAAGGTGAATGTGGTATGTGAATAAATAAGGAACTTTTAAACAGTATAAGTGTCCTAGAACAGGGCTGTCCAACATCTAATAGGCTGGGGGCTCCACACCGTGCTGCATGGCCCCCCACTACCGTGCATCCCCTACCCTTGCCGTGCTGTAAAGCCACTTTTGGGACTCAGTGCCTCCCCCCTCAAACCCACAGGGCTCCATGAGCCCTGCAAGCCGCGTTGCCTTGCCCCCCCCCCGGCAACAGTAGCAGAAGAAATGGGGAGAGCAGCAACCATTTAGAAACCCAAGCTGATTGGATTCAACTTAACCTCTCACAGGCCACATGCTGCCTACAGCCCAGGAGTTGGGCAGCCCTGTCCTAGATTAAGGTAATTAAAAAAAAATGCTGTGTTTATTTCTTTCACTTCTCCCCTCAGTATTGTATTGAGTTGTATTATTTGCAAAAACCTTTCTTATAAACAAGATTTTGGATCCAATATGATCCAGTAAAAATTTGAGCATGCAAGAAACATAGGGCTACTCCTCTAAGATGTATATTTTCCTAGCTATATTTTTCACTGAACTGACACATGCAACAGAAAAGCCTCCTGAATATTGATTTTAATTTTTTTTCTTAACAGTTATTTGGCAATATTCACAATTACAGTTCTTCCAAAATTAAGGCAAATTTTTTCTTTTTAGAGTAATTTGCAAGGAATTTAAAATATAACTGAATAAAAAAAATAAGGTAAAACAATTCAAGATTAAAATGCTTGTAAAATGTAAAGCTACATAATGGCTTTAGATCGATATAAAATTCACAAATTGCTATAAATTTCATATAACATTTTTACTTATTAAAAATGTGGCTCAAAATAAATCTAGAGTCGCCTAGTGCACATAAAAAAGAAAAGAAGAAAAGCAGCAATTGGGTATCTTTCCTTCCACTGTTAATTACTAATTAAAATCTTAGCATAATTCATATCTATTTAAAATAATTTTGATTTTTTTTTAGGGGTTACACCAGCAAACCCTGCAAAAAACCACATTATAATTAAGCAGTTTTATAC
>NW_005842659.1:748502-749668 GCF_000455745.1 Alligator sinensis | reverse complement strand
CTTCCTTCACAATACTTGCAATAAGGCCATGAGTTTTCACCAATTTTCTTCTATATTGATGTCCTTCTCAAGGAATCCCTCTTCCATTTAATCCGAGTCATATGGAGTACGTGTGCATTGCCTGCTGCTTAATTCCATTGAACATATAATGCTATTTTTATCATTATGCAGGTATTCAATTAAAATACAAATCTCTCAATCAGGTTTCTGTAATATGTAGAAGTTGAAAGTCCCCTTTATAGGACTGATTTGGGAGTCCTAAAAGGAGAATATAATTTTCTGTAGTTTCCAGAAGAAAACAGGGTCATTGTTTAAAACCAAGCAGATGAACTGAAAGTCCCTGTATGGATTTCAAGTGTTCTTCCATTTTTAATTTACTTAATGTCTTCATTATTGGTAACATCTTCAGTCACATTATTCCAACTCGATGTCTCCTGCATACAAGGTAATCAGTAGTATAGCAGCAAATCCTGTCAGTAAACCAGCATTCTGGATGAGGAAGAAGGTTAAATCTTTTTTCCTTCCCGTTACTTCTTCTCTTACCATGTCATTCATCTCTGGGAACTAGAAGAAATATATATTTTTAAGTAAGTGTTGCCATCTTGTGGTAAGCATCTATAACTGAGAATTTCAAGTCAGTCATTGTAATAACAACAGATTAGAAATCCTAACAAAAATTAGCAAAAGGGAGAAGTTATAGAGATAGGTCACCAAAACTCCTATATAAATTCTGTCATTCTACAAACGCTCCTCTACTGCCATCTGTCTTCTTGAGATGTCACCAAGCTTCAAACCTCTTTCCCCATCTGGTTTCAGGAGTCTATGGAGGTCTATCTACTAGGCCAGAAATCATTAGAAGCTAATCACTTCTTGCCAAATTATAATGTTAAATAAAAGGATATTATGTTGTGTTGCTTCCAGCATTGATATAATATATACATATACATAGGCTTTTAAACAGAAGCACCTCATATCAGTGAGATACCACTGATAACTGATAGGCTGATAACCTACTGGAAAATCAGGGATGTAGAAATGATGGCTCTGTGATGATGGCAGTGATAATTATCCCTTTATCACTAGTAACATGCACTCAAGGGACCACCATGCCATAAGGGAAGACTGATATATTTTTAAGTAGACATATGTAGTACTAAGAAAGAGTG
>NW_005842659.1:715123-748471 GCF_000455745.1 Alligator sinensis | reverse complement strand
TGTGATCCTTCCAAATGATGGGACAAAAGAATGAAGCAGCCTACTATTATTGAATGGTGAGGGGGCTGGAGCACATGACTTATAAGGAGAGTCTGAGGAAACTGGGCTTATTTAGTCTAGAGAAAAAAAGACTGAGAGGGGATTTAATAGCAGCCTTCAACTACCTGAAGGGCGGGGCAGGCGTCGAAAAAGGATGAAGCTAGACTTTTCTCAGTGGTGGCAGATGACAGAACAAGCAGCAACAGTCTCAAGTTGCAGGAAGGGAAGTTTAGGGTAGATATTAGGAAGAATTTTCTCACTAGGAGGGTAGTAAAACACTTGAACAGGTCACCCAGAGAAGTTGTGGACTCCCCATCCTTGGAGGTTTTTAAGACCCGGCTAGGCAAAGGTTTGGGTAGGATGATCTAGTTGGGCACGGTCCTGCTTTGAGCAGGGGGTTGGACTAGATGACCTCCTGAGGTCCCTTCCCACCCTAATTTTCTATGATTCTAATTCCTCCAGCTTCATAGCAGAGTCAATGGAAATGCTGTCAGACTGGATAATGGAATCCCCGAAACTTGGGAGACTCTCTGTAGGTGCATCTACTCGTTCATTAATGGGCCATAGTTACAGCACATTAAGTTTAGTACTTGGATAACCAAGTACTAAATCAATATGCAGTAACTCATGCTACTGCGCAGTAGCTCTAGCACACAGGTTTTTCAAATGCTAACTGCGCAGTAGCTTAATACTCCTGCACAGTAACATATTAGTATGGGTTTTGCCCAGCACGCTACTGTACAGTGTTATTAGGCTACTGAACAGTTAGCGTCTCGTGTAGATGCACCCTGTATGACCATACAGCATTCAAGGGTATAAGTACTGCTTGTGGTAGCCAATCCAGGCAAAAAACTGCTTGTCCTTTCATAATCTACAAAGATAAACACTATCTTGACAGGAAATGCAATTCTCACAGCAGTGAGGCCAGGGGAAGCAGAAGACAGAGCCCTTTCAGTAATCAGCCCATCATTCTTCATGTCCTTTTCACAATAGCTAAGAATAACAGTGAACGAGACCATGCTTAGGCAAGACCCGATTCTCTGATACCGCCTTCAGACAACATGCACACACACCCTCACCCACTCCCGCATGCCAAGAGACATGCACAGCCTCTCCCACCCACATGTGAATGTCATTATCAGAAACAGAACAGAGGAGAGAACAGCAGATGAAAGAAATGAAGTTCTAATTAATCCTACCTGCCTCAAGACAGAGGAGAGTAGTGTGAAAATCAGAAGAGAAGCAGAACAACAGATCTCTGTTACAAAGCTTTCACAGAAAATACTTTTTTTTTTTTTCCCAGATACAGGGTTATGGACACAACCTGAAAACCTAGAGAGAATACAGAGTAACAGATGAGGCAGGTATGTTACCTATTTAATGGGCTTAGTAATTATGATTTTATGTTGAGACACTTTAAATTTGAGCAAATAATTCCATGATTTTTGCATGAGACTCACGTTATCTATTATTCGTGTTACAAGAATACTTGCCTTTATCATCTCATATAGTAGCATAAGTGGAGGGGTGGGGGAGAAAACCAGGGCAGCAGCCCTGGTTGCTACCTTTGTGGAAGGCTGCAAAAACAGCCACTATCACAGTGGCAGCCTGTGCTGTCCTGTGAATCTATGGCTGCTCCAGGCACAAAGCTGCCCTACTATACCTCTGATTTCATATAAAAGAGCATTTGAAGTGACAGGAAACTGAAAGCATCAGGAATGAAGTACTTCTTCTTGAGGTTACTAAGCTATTGAAAATAGTTTACTATGCTGTTTTTTCTCTAAAGTGACTTTTAGTGTTACCTGTGCAATCACAGGTTGTTGGGTCATAATTAGACTATAGTATTGAACTATTAATCAGAAGTGGAACAAAACTGTGGTGCACCACCAGTGTCTCTTCAAACTCCAGGAAGAAAGAACAAGTACGTGAACCTACGCTCACCATTCTCGTTCAAAACTCTCACAACATTCTATTTGATTAACAACTTACGTGATTTTATAGGCATATATGTTCTTGCAAGATTTCAGTCTGAGATGGTGAAGCTTATGAATCTTAAAAGAGTTCTGCCATTTTGTAATAAAATCTCAACATAGGAACAATAACATGATTTTGCTGCCATTGAATCCAAACTGTATTACTCAAAACCTACTCTCAGTTGCCAGTCTAAACCTGATCTGCAACTGAATGCTGCCTCCTTCACCCATCTATCCTATTAAGACTTTATTTTTTAAAAACATAGATAAGCCATGGGTCCTGTAAAGATCAGAGGTGGATTTTTCAGCTCAGAGGCTGAACAGAAAAAAAAATAGGAAAAATTGTTAAACATAAACAGAGCTATTTTGTGTTTCCCAATGTTTAAAAACAAATTTGGTTTGGGTCAGTCCAAAATATTCATAATAGCCAAAAAGAAATGTTTCATTTCATTTTGAGGTTATTAACTTTTTTAACTCAAGTGATGTTTTCAAGAACATTTCTGTTTTGAAACAAAAACTAAAAAAAATTAAGTGTAAAATGTCAGAAATTTCATTTAAACATTTCTCAAAAAGTTTCTCCCTTTTTTTTATCTGAAAATCTGTAACTCCAATTCATAAATAATTTTGTTTCCTCCAGATCTCCAGTTTTCATGACATATACTACTTGACAAAAATACTCTGCCTCAATCTGGTTACAAGGACAAAAGTTAGCTCATAACACATACTGAGTCAATAATTATGATAACAAATTCATTCATTCATCCTAGAATTTTACTAAATGTTCTGTCACTGCTATTATTGTTATTTTAGCTGAATTTATAGCACCAAGAGAAAAATAACCTAGGAATAACCAAGGTTAAATCATTCCCAGGAGAGTTTCTCCTGGCAAAGTGAATGTCTGTACAGTTTACTCTTCTGACAAAAACCACAGTCCTCCAACAGTGTAGAGTGCTTTGCTCCTCCCCACTCCCAAGGATACAATGTTTTGCCCAAGCTGGACTCTACTACTCCAGCTGAGCAGGGAGCAGAATATGCCTCCCTCGCAGTCCCACTTTGTGCTGCAGGGAGACAAGCTGATGCTGATCAGTTTGGGTCAGCCAATCAGGGCTGCCATCTACACTGCTGCCATCTATTACCAGGCAGACTAAAGGAGTCTGCAGAGCATGCTAAGATGTATGCAGAGGGGCCTCCTGGCTGTACAGCAAAAGCACTGCAAACTCTCTACTCCTCAGGGGCTCAGTATTTGTATGTCTGTTCAGGCATCTCCAGGTAAATTCTTCTATCAGGAGAACAAACCCAGGAGAATTCTCCCAAGTCATTTAAACAGGTGTACACAGCCATAGCTCACAGAGAGAGAATTCCAAATTCTAGTGGATGGACCATTAGTATGTTCTACTCTGAAAAGTCTTACATTCCTGTGCAAAAATAAATTAATTAAAATGAACTGTATCTCACCATATCTGCCAGAGAAATGTACAGGAACATGCCACCAGCTAATGCAAAGATGATGTGAGGAGCAAAATTGTTGCCCACTAATATGCCAAAAGCCAGCCCGATGTAGCAGGAGCAGGCTGAAAGGAAGTTGAAAAACAAAGCCTGGCGAGTGCTCATTCCTGAATTAAGCAAAATGACAAAATCTCCTAAAAAAAAACAAACAAACAAAAAGGAACATATTTAGGAAATTATGTTACATGACTATTCTGGATCTGTAAGAACTACAGTAGATCATACAAATGTTACACCCCAATGCTAACTTTTTTATATTTATTTAAATACTGGAATAATATTTTCAGTCAAAGGTAACTAGCAGTGTTAATCTGAAGTCAGATGGAAGGCAGGGTAGAGTTACACTTTATAGACAAGCTAATTCAGAGATGCATAAACTTTTGTAAGCAACAGTTCACTTCACAGCAGGGGCGGGCAATTATTTTGGGCGGAGGGCCGCTTACTGAGTTTTGGCAAGCTGTTGAGGGCCGCATGACAGGCAGCCAGGGGCAGATAAATATTCATTTTCTAAATCTTTTAGGGTCCCTGCAGGCCGCATAAAAATGGCCTAGTGGGCCGCATCTGGCCCACGGGCCACATTTTGCCCACCCCTGCTTCAGAGTCTATGAAAGCACTAATGTGACTGGAACATTCCAATACAATTATTTGACAAACAACTTAAATTAATGGGCATGCCTTACCAAGTTCATGAGGGAACTCTTCACATAAGATTGCTATGGATGTACTAAGTCCCTGAAGAAGAGACAAGGTAAAGGAGGCACCAATAGCCAGACCATCAATGAAGTTATGTAAAGCATCACTCAGTGTGATCATCCAGGCAATTGTTCCAATCTCGGATAGTGCGGGCCCCTTAAAACATTTACATGAGCACCTTTGGTTTTTTTCTTCCTAGAGAAACAGCATGAAAATGACACGAAGCACGAAACTGCTGCAAATAAGTCAGTTAATTTCATTTCCATTGTTAAACAAATCTAGATTTCCTGAAAAAGTAATGTAATACTCATCTTAGAAACCCACATTTTCTGTCCATGGAATAGACATTGGCCAAGCAGCAGCAGCACATGCTTTTCCATATCATTGCATTGATATGCTTTGACCCAAATCACCTCCCCAGCTATGAAATGGCAGGTCACTGCCCTTCTGCTGAGACAGCTATCAAGGGTGAAAATTGTGAGGGCAGCTTTTACCATTCACACATCAGTCCACCAGAAGTTCCAATGACAACACAATTTTTTCACATAGGGACTGATGGCTCTTCAATGTACCAGCTACCCAAACTGGATTTGAATCATAAAACTGGAAATAAAAGGGGCTCTCATATGCTTAGGGTTCAATCAGTAATTTTCCTACATGCTGATAACATTTTCAAAGTTAAAAAATAGCTTACTAACAGTTACAGAAAGAATGAACATTAAGACTTTCAGTTTTATGCCCCAGAAGTCAAGTATGTTAAAAACCAGACACCAGTTAACAATAAACAGTTCTGGCAGACAGAGAACCAAATTACCTGAAGTTTAACAGGATATAAATAAATCCTTTTTTGAGAAAATTCTTATAGTCCAATCTGATAGTCTTCTCAATGTTTCCACTTAATATTTATAAAGTAATAGCATTCCAGGTTTAAGTACAATAATATGTTTACATAAAACAAGGAATGCTCTTGCAAATGAACTATTAGCTATTGCTTATAGCTGAAATGGGTAAATATACATATTAAACAAACAGCTTTCTTTTTCTTTTAATATGCCTTAAAAGCCAACATACAGCATATTCCCCTAACTACAAAAATAGACAAAATTGTAGAAGGTAAATTTTTCTTAATTACAAAAAAAGATTTTTTAAATGGTTTAATATTGATGTGTGAAAAATAAGAATAACTGGGAAATTGCAATTTATAAGATTAGTAAACAAGAGTATAAAATAAATAACTACATTATTTTAAGTAGCAATAGACCGGTATTTTATCCCAATCACCATATTCTTATCTGAAATAATACAATCTATTATACAAGGGTTATCCTGGGAAAGGACAAAAGCTCAAGTCAGGGATTTCTGAGCCAAATACTCATTGCCCTACTGAAAACAGAAGCTGATAAAGCTTTGGCTATTTACAACAGATACCGTTAATCTGGGGTTGTCAACCGGGGGTATGCATACCCCTGGGGGTACTTTGAAAGGTCCCAAGAGGTACGCAGGGGCGGGCAGGGACAGAGCACAGCCACCCCGCACCACTGCCTCACAGGAACAGGGCTGGGGCGGGGCAAGAGCAGGGCCATACAGACGCTGTGCTACTCCTGCTCACCACACCACCACTCCACATCTGGCCGCTCTCCACCACCCCCCACCTGTGCTCCACGTCCGACCGCTTGCCACCCCCCCCCGGGGTACAATTACTAAAAAGGGGGCTACTGGGGGTACACTTATTAAAAAAGGTTCAAAACCCCTGCCATAAAGCAATTATAGCCTCTACCGGCACATACCAAAAGCAAGAGTAATAGTTTTATGAGATGAAAGAAGTAGCCAAAAAAAAAGATAGGCAACTTCCATGCTGATCCCATTATGTCAGTTGTACCCATCTTTTCTATATCTTTCTATTCTTATAGGCCCTGACCCTGCAAAAAAAATTCTTTCTTTGCAAGCTTTTGGGCCCAAGCGCCCTTCCTCAAGCATAGGAGAATTCAAAGTTTGTAAAAGTGCTCCCAGGTAGAAATGAAACTTCATCTTGCACAGAAGAATTAAAAGATGGTAGGGTTCCACTGGGTGCAACAGTCCATTTTAACAAAGATTGTTCTGTGAGTTCTGGGAGAACTTTTACACACTTTGAATTCTCCCGTGCCTGAGGAAGGGCGTTTGGGTCCGAAAGCTTGCAAAGAAAGAAAAAATGTTGCTACTATTTAGTTGGTCTAATAAAAGATATCGCCTCTACCCCAAGTATTTTGTCTGCCTATGCTTTTAGACCAACATGGCTAAAACTAACATCCCTGACCCTACAAATCACTTAAGCATGTGTTTGACTTCAGTGGATTGCCACATGCTTAAGCCAGTGACTCTCAACTTTTTTTAGATACAAGGCATCTTTTATTAGACTCAAAGCATACCTCACAAAATGTCTTTAAAAAGCTCTTAGCTTTCATTCATTTTTTACTATGGACAAATAATAGAGCAATTCTTCAGTTTTAAAGAATTCAAAAAAGCACTTCTGTTTGACAGATTTCCTATTTGAAATCACTGGGTTTATCTTGTGAATCATACTGGCACACCTAACAGTGCTAAAATTACATGGCACCCCCAGCACCCTGGAAACCATTTCAAGGCACCCCAAGGTGCTTTGGTGTTCCAAATCTATTTACCTTTTATTATGTTTAAAAATTCTTTAACTGAGTTTAACATTCTCAAATCAAGCATGGACTATCTGCTATCTTGCAACAAAATTACTGCCTAAATGTATACCGTTATAATCAGCATAAATAAAACAGGTAGATAGTCTTTACCACCTAAAGTGTCAAGCATGTGGCCCTGCCTTCCAGCCCAACTTCAGATGAAATACCTTCAGATGAAATAACCTGAAACATTATTAATCAAATAACCAATAACTTCAGGGCTTTGGTGCTTGATTGGAATTCCATTGAACATATGCTGCCCAATCACAGGTGATCTTCTCTAGTGTTGCAGAGCACTCAGGTGCACTGCTCCTAAGACGGGAGAAAACTGCTAGGCTAGCAGTGAGTGATGAGCCCAGCTGCAGGTTGCCACGGCAACCAGAGGAGGTCAGCTGACCAGAAGGGGCTCCCATATAAAGCCCAGGGGCTGAGGCCAGGCTGGTAGTTCCCTGCCAGTGGTCAAGGAGGAAGGAGCTCTCTCTCATGGAAGAGAGGAGACGCCTGACTCAGGGAGCAGCATCTGACATGGCTGAGGGTGAAGTATCCCCAATAGGCTTGAACGTGGTTATAGCCGGGCGGCTTCCGTTCATGTTATAGCCCAGGGGCTTGCGTTGTGTTACTGTTTAATACCAGTGGTTTGGGTGAGGCTACTAGGGATTGGAGGAGGCCTCATAGGGGACCCACAGCAGTGTGGAGACCCCGGCGCCAGTGAGGGCGCAGCATTCGGGGTGCACTGACCCTAGCCCCAGAAAGGGGGCAAAGGAGAAGCCTCAGGAGAAGGGGGCAGCATTTGAGAAATGCCAGAGGGAGGGCGGCATAGATGAGTGCCAGAGAGGGTGCCGAGTGAGACCAGGGCCATGGAGAGCCCAAGCGCCAGAGAGGGCGCAGAGCTAGACAGGGCCATGCAGGGCCCGGAGAGGACAAGGAGGCCAAATTATAACAGGGCCCGGACAGAACAACGTCTATTCCATCTACGAGGCTTGGGGCGTGGTAAAGGGGTGGTTGGAGCCACGCATAGCCCATAAGGCTAGGGTGCCCCAAGAGAACAGTGGTACTACCTATCTTGGAACAGGACCCCCAAGGGGTCCGGGAGTCCGCAGGGTCAGATATTACAGCAAACCGTGTCCAAGAGGACGTAAGGCAGCCTCCCATATATTTAATCACCATCAAAGACGTGGCCGGCGAGAATTTGAGGGTGCCTTTGGGCCAACTTGGCACGGGAAGGGGGCCTTGGGGAGATCACGGCCATCCCGCAGGACCTCATGCCATGACATCTAGTAATGCCAAAAAACACATGAGTAATAGCAGCTTCAGCGGGGAATTATCATTAAAGGAAAGCCAGTAGGATAAAACTAACAGAGAACTGGTGGGAGAAGGAAACATGGTAATGACAGATCTTCAGAAGTTAGACTTCAAATTTCAAATAACCCAAACACCCTGTTATTTAACAGGGCTAGAGTCCACAAGCTCTTTCACCTGTGCCTCATTTCTTTTGTTAGATTTTTTTACTTCCATATTTTTTCTTTTTCCTGGTATGCTTTCTTCAAATTGTCCAAAAATTCACTGAGGATTTACTTTGTAGATTGTGCTGACTTCTGTCAAAAGTATGTCTCATTGACACATTTCTAGCTCTGCTGAGGATATAGCGCTTGAAGCTACACAGAGATTTTCTTTTTGAATAATGTATTACCTGGGAAACCAGTGGATCATGAATTTTGTAGCCTCTGGGGTCACTTACAAGGCCACATGACTTTATATTAGTTAAGTGCCTTGTTCTTGCTGATAAAAAAAAGTGGCAAGTATTCACTGAAAGACAGCAGCACTAATCTCAGGTGATCATAGTTTTAAAAGACACATTACCAACCCTTGTTCTCCTATCTTTATTTTACAAATATTATTATAGTTTTTATTGAGGCCTGCTGATATCTTCTTGCCTCAGAACACAATCACCCAAGAAATACTGAAGAATTCACTGAAAGGATGGGTTCTGTGTACTCTGGAAAAACTTTGCTGTGGAAATTATTGGGCTCATACTTTCTCAAATTACATTGCAATCACTCCCCATAAAATATGTGAAAGTAAAAACATTTGTACATACCAATTTTGCATTCAAGCTTTAAATTACCTATTTTTTCATGCTAGCATGGGGTGTGTTGAATAGTTGTAGGTACAAAGTTTCTGGGGCACAGTAGGTGTGAATGATTGAAAATGTATTATTTATTTGGAAACTATTTTATTTCTTAATTATTAAGATGAACCACACACACAATTTTATGGATCCATTTTATCAGTGAATTCTCCCCCATGCATATTAATGGCATTTAGCTATGGACCACTGTTAAAATAAAAATATATCCTTTATCAGTGACAAAATTAAAAAACCAATTTTTTGTTCTCAGTCACCTCAGTGGGAACTCCCAATGAAGTCAGTGGCACTGCAGAGGCATGACTAAGGGAAATGTTAGATCCACATGCTTTGCCAAAATTGAAATATATCATCTATGAATAAGGCACATATAGAATCTTTTACATGTGCTGGAAGAGATTGAATAATTTGGTATCAAAATGCCATTTGAAGGCTGGAAAGATTGTCGAACTGTTTAAGAATGGGACTGACACTTACTTCAGTGAGCTGGAGGGTGTTTTGTGCTTTGGAGTTTTGTATGGCTTGATTTTTCCTTCTTTTTAAGTAATGTTCATTATGTAGAGTTCAAGGAACTAGTATAGATTTCCATATGATTTTTTTCTCTCTTGATACATTAAAGAGAATACCTGCTTCATTAGGGTCTGGAAGAAATTTTATTCCATGGTCAAATTGGTATGAACAGCGTAGGTGTGTTCCCCGAACGCACCCATGCAGTTTTGGCTGTGGAAACACATTTGCAACCCTGCAAACCACACATGATCCACGTGCATGCTAATTTGCAGCACAGCAAGCTCCCAGTGTTTAAAAAAAACAAACCAAAAAAAACACCTGCCACAAAAAAAGCAGTGTAGAGCACATGGCAGCTGCCAGAAACCAGAGCCATACTCTGGCTGCCAGCCAGGCTCCAAGCAGCCGGGTTGCCACCGCTGCTGCCCTGGGAGGCCCCCAGGACTCCAGGTAAGACTGCTGGAGACAGCCCAGGTGCTGGCCCCAGCCTCCCCTACCCCACCCATGGCAACTTGCCATGTGCCAGAGCACACATGCAGGGGTGTGCCTGGTGACAAATAGCAGCAAGACAAATATGTGCCACTGCTATTTGTCCCCAAGAAAGTGCACGTTCCTGCTCATGGGGACATGCCATGTGGGTTTTTGCCTTCCTTTGTAGTGCGGGATGTCACCTTCTTCCTTGGATCTCTCAAGCATATTTTAACAAACACTGCAACAGCAGAACATTGGCCACCATTATCATCATCATCCTGCTTTACTGTGGCAGGTTAAGGCACTATGCATTTTGGTTGTGTGGAAGAGTTACCTGTGTATTTTTAGTAATAGGTTAGACAAGGATTTGCTTCAGATAGTTTGAATAGGGATGATCCAGCCTCATGCAGGGGATTGAATCAGATGGCATCTACAGATTTCCCTTCCAGCCCTACTTTTCTTTGATTCTATAATTCTTTAAAAAGGTAGAAACAACTAGAGGTTCAAATTTGGGTGTGGGTTCTCAGAGAACCACAGTGTTCCAGGCAAGGGGAAACATGATGAGTTCCTCATAAACTAGTTGTCTGGTCATTATATTGTGACCTCTAAAATATACTAATCCTTGCCCTGGCTGTTTCAGTCCTTTCTTTATCATACTTAAATGATAATGTGTTGGCTTGTTATACATGTATAGAGTGCCAGGATATTACTCTTCCAATGGTATCTTATGAACAAAAGATTATTTGATTGCATGTCCTACCAAGGTAAGGAAATAAATTCCAATACAGATGGATATTCTCAATAGCCAGGATAAAGGGGCATGAATATATTCCCTTACAAATGTATAGGCTACATGAGAAAATTGTCATATCCATCCCTGCTAAACTACCCTAGCATGCACTCTTCTGTGATTGCATAGGTGCCAAGCAATCCCACTGGACTTACATAGCTGGCTTACAAAATGTCAGGTATTATAAAGGGAAAGTTCTACACTATTACACCTCTATAATTTATTTTATAGACAAAGGCTTATGTAATAGTCTTCCTATTTCACCATCATTTTTTATACAGTTCAGCTCCCTTAAGCCTCCCTCTTACCCTCAACTTCAACAAGGCAATGGGCACAGGGTCCTAAGTCTATTTGGGAAGTAGTACCTCCTTCACTACACTTCTTCCTTCACACAGACAAAAACTGAACACTAGATGTAATACTGAAAGAAAATCACAGCATTTCTTTGCTGTGCTTTGGAAGCACCCCAAGAGCTAGAAGGAATGAGACCACACACACACACACACACACACACACACACACACACTGATAAAAACCATTGTAACATTTTATAGACAACTCTAACCTTTGTTTGTTTTGTAAGACAGACCTTTGGAGTATTTTGTCTCTGGAGCAACATTTCCACAACATCATTATTTTTTAACCATATAATTTTACTGCATTGTAAAAAGGAATTTTGGGCACATAAGAGGTTTCCACGGCTGAAGTTACTGTTGCAAGTAAAAGTTAAAAGTATGTGACTAATTAAATATTTATAGTGATCCTGACAGACAGTCTGTTCAAACATTAAAAGAAGGATACCTACTGTCCTGGTGAATGACAGCAAGCAGTGCATTTTGACACAGGCAGCTTACTATCACTTCCTTTAAAAGCTTATGTGATGAGCTCTCCTCACTGTACACAGTTTATCCACTCTAACAAGTTTTACATTGCAATGATACATTAAAATTCTAGTACTTGCATGTCAGCCTATGCCAAATGGATCCCTCATAAATACCAACCATAATGCATAAGCCACCTTTGAAACACTGAACTTAGAGCCTCCAAGACAGCCAAAAGGCTCTTTGTATGTACACATCAAGGTGAAATGGCAACTATAGGGGACAGATTTGCTGACACCAATACAAAAACGTGTTAATTATAATTCCTTAGATGCCAGCCTGTGGAGCCATCCATTTGGAAGAAAAGCAGTGCCACTGTCACCGCTTGAGACATTAAAGCATACTAGAAATATCATAAGCCTGTTATGTAAGTTCATGGTCTCCCCTTGCCCAAGGTTGTGGTGCCATTGTAGGCTCTGTAACTAGCATCTGCATTTTACAGCTATAGGTTCCAGAGATTTCTCTGGGCTGTATGTTTAATTCTGCAGTTTCTCAGCCCAGTTCACATGCCATTCCAACTCTGTCAGTGTGAGGCCAGATGGGAATAGTAACAGAAACCTTGTAGAACAAAGGCAATCTCAATGTACAATGTTAATTATTTAGCTAATGATGTTAAACCTGCTATGCTTTAAATCCAGTATACTGAAGATGCCTACTGAAGATTACTCTTTGGGGCCAGCTCTGAGGTAAGGGTGAATGCAGGCCTCAAAAGTAATCTTCAACAAGGATTTTCAGTATGTAGGTTTATGTTATGCCGGACTTTTAAGAGTTTGAATTTTCTTAATCACTAAAATTGTGTGCATCAGATCCTCATCTCACAGAGCCCCAAACCTGGAAAATGAGTGTTTCATTATGCACAAATAGCTCTTTCAGCCATTTCCTATGTCTCCCTCCTGTCCCACTTCCCTATTCCTCACTGAACTGTATTGAGCAGCACAACAGAAGGATGGGAGACAGTCACTATGCAGCAGCTACATGATATTCCATGCAGTGACTAGATGAAAAAACTAGAGAAAAAAGGCCATTTCTATACTACCATTTTCTTTAACACAGGATACCCAGCATTAGCAATGGTTTGCTTCTCAGCATGACCTCCTGGTAGTATTGAGAGAAGAAAAAGAAAAGGGAAGCTCAGAAGCACATTACTTTTCTCCTTCCGATTTCATCCACTCCCTAAGTTGGCCAGGGATCATATTTGGAAGATAGGCCAAGTAGCAGAAAGAAACAGAATATGCATGGCAAAGAGGATGATATAACAGAGCTCTAATACATACAGCAGAAAACTTAAACTGGGGGTTAAATTTGCACCTTATTCCCATGCCCTGCTGTAGCCAACCCTCCTGGACTAGCACAACAAGCCAGAATAATCTCGTGTGCAATGGAGATTAAAGATGTATAAATGAAGATGATCAAAAGTGAGATTAATGGGGCCAGCAAATATCTCTGAGACCTCTGGTTGGAGGTTGACTGACTGAAGAAGCAGAAATTCATCGTGATCATTTCACATCTGCAGTGCTGTATCACTTAGAGACCTTTTAAAAAGAAAATCAAATAAACTGGCAAAATATTGATTCGTGCTCTACTTCTGCTAGCTTTGCTACATGCTGGTTTATTTGGCAGCTAACAAAAAATCATCACCACATTTGCTAGCTTGCCAAAACTGCAGCTTGTTCATACTGCACAAGTGAGTTGTAAGCTAAAAGTTAACAAAAGTATGAAAACATTCATAGAAGCCTACATTAACTCTCTTTACTGGATAAGTCCATATAAGCAGTTGTGATACACTAAATTAAATAACAAATTAAAATGGCTATACCTGACCAGGATCCACACTGATATTGTCATAGGAAAGAGTTCCATTAGGCTCTACTACAGCTGAATTTGCATAGCATGTGATTCCATTGCTGGATTTCACTGGTTTGGGTAGATTACCATTATCCTGGGGAATATTCTTTTCATTAATTTCAAAGTGATTGTGGTCACCCTTGTGAGAGAAAAAAAAAAACCCAAACAATAAGAACAACAGCTTGTGCATTTATATTGACATTTGTTTGTGTTTATTATATTAGACAAACCTTCCCAAACCAATCACTGTAACATTTATTTTCCAAGTAGCATTTGATAGTTATTAATGGAAAGATGCCTGGTCAAATAGTGCTGTTTTTACTTCCTTCCTTCCAGCTGTTAAATTCCCCCCAACTAAAAGTGTATTAAGCACTTCCCAGTAGTTCTTTTCCCTGTAACCAATCAATGCAGTTCCCACAGGAATTTTATGCATTGTGGTCTCCAAAGACAGGGGCTGATTGAACTGGAGGCATCTTGAGAAGATGCATAAGACAGTCCCCCTAATGTGATCTGGGTAAGCTCAGGAACATCCCTGCTTGTACATGCTTCCACTGTAATGTATACAGACCAACAACTTACTGGCATACATCAGAACTATTCTATGCAGCAGCCCCATTACTTACCTGGCCATAGATCTTCAATACCATTTTAAGAATCCTTTCCACAAAGAAGAGAATATAGAATCCACCAAACACAGCTACTGCTTTCTCAACATAGTTATCTATTTTGGGATCAAATCCAAATGCCTAGGAAAGAATGTAATGGCAACTCAAAGTTAGTCAACAGACTTAGTTCATTTTAGGAGTAAAATACAACACTTACACACTGTTTGTGAAGCAGAGTGCTTCCTGACCACCCTTTAGCTTCAGTGGGTCCTAAATTATTACAAACATGTAAGTAGGCCTAATTTTTACTCTGCTGTAATGTGCTAGAATGTAACATGTGGAGTGCAAATGTCATTTTTAAAACAAGTACGCCCTTTCCTTTTGAGCATCTAAGCAGCAGCTTTTTAGCCTTTTATGTAGTGTTTTTGGCACTTATGCACTGTAATGTCTCCTTTTAGCCTTTTTTCCCCTGCTCTCTTCCCCCTCCCCTCTCTTGCTTTACCTCTCTGCTTTACCATTTGTTTGCCTAATTTCTATCTATTTATATTCTCACTGACATCTTGCCACGCTTTTAGCTTCTCTCATTTCTTGGAGTCTCAGAACAGCAGAGGCTCCCTATGCCTGAAGAAGGGTAACTGTGCCCGAAAGCTAGCAAAAAAGTTTTTTCCAACTACTCAGTTGGTCTAATAAAAAATAATCATATTTACTCAAAGAATCTTGCCTGCCTATGTCCTCAGTTCAACAGAGCTACAACCAAAAGCCCAGCATAGAGCATATATGAGCAGTAGGTTAAGCCTTGGCTGGGCGGCTACATGTCTATGTATGCATGCCTATTCTAAAGACACCTTGCACCTAAATTAAGAACATGCAGTAAGCCAAAAACAACTTGACTAGTCAGTAGTAGACTCTAGAGGAGGAGGACCCTCACCTAGAACCTGGAGAGCCAGGTTCTAGGCTTCCCTTTCTCAGGAGGAATCTGAACCTGCATCTCACTCTTCCCAGCACAGTGTTCTGATTACCACACACCAGGTTAGACATAATCCAGGCCTCTCTCTGGTGCTCCTTTTGAGCCTGAACACCTGGGCAACCAAGAGTGGGAAATACGAGGGCCTGAGAGGAAGAGAGCAAGTGGGAAAATATGTGGCTCAGAGAGAACAGAGAAGGAAACAAGCTTGGGGTGCTAGCTTCGGCCCTTGCCTCCCACCTGCAGAAAAACTCCTCCTCTGTGCTGCTCTTTATCCAATGACTATTACATGCAAGAGGCAGTGGATTAGCTTCAAAACTGGCTAACTTCAATACTATTAAAATTATATTCCATTCAGTTACACCAGGCTGGATTTACTCTAAAGCATTTCTTTCTTTCTCCAGGAAGAAAAGTATATTATAGTACAGTGGCCCTCAACCTATCCCATGTTACAAGAAAGGAAAATGTGGGGACACCCTACCTGTCTCACCATACAAATGATGTTCTATTTATTTTCTTTATTTAGCAAATGCAAATCCACAAAGACAAACAATAGCATCCTCATTAGCTGAGTTCAAAGTTATTAATTTGTAGAAAGGATACACCTTGGTGATGCACGGCATTGTTTGCATCTCTCCACAAGTGCACAATGGGTGGTGAAGGTTGGCTGCGCAGGAGCTCTGGTCTGTCCTGAACCTGTTTAGCAGGGACCACTCTTGCCATTGATGAGTGGGGTTTGTCACAAGGAACTCGTTTGTAACTTCCCGTGATTTCAGGACCCTCTGAAATCTGCTCACAACTTCCTAGCAGATCAGAGCCCACACTTCACAAATCACTATACTTTGGAAACATAAAAGTGCCATAAACAATGAGACTCCTTCCTTACCTCTGGGATGAGCTGGAAAATTGCATTAGAAAAGAGAGTCCCAATGGCCAAGCCCACAAAATATGTTAAAATCTTGGGGAAATATGGTTTCTTTAAGAGAGGAGTTAAGACCAATCCCAGAAGTGATGCAAGGCTAATGATAGTCACGGCCAGGAATCCAAAACCCCAAACTGTGGATGAGAAAATAACAGATATACCAAATATTTTAGTATACTATCCATTTCAGTTTTGTTTCTAACAGCTAAATTGACAACAAGCAAAATAGTTTACAAATCTTTTTCCACCAGTTAAAATCAGACTTTACAAATATAGTATATAGTTGTAAGTTTAAGGATATGACACCAATGAAACTGAAATATTGAGAATGATTAGTTCCTATCTGGGACTGACCAGCTCAGGGAAGTAGTATGAGGTCTGGACTTTACTCAGACAAATTCTTAGCTCCTTTAAATTAGTTAGAGGCAATGAAGAATCAGGATCAATGCCTAAAAAGATACAACAACCAGGACATTCATGACATTAGTTTAGGGTATACCAGGGGTAGACAAAATATGGCCCATGGTCCAGACCTGGCTCACAGGTGGGCACTGCCAACTGACTGTGTCCAGCCCATGGGTGCCCCCACAGTGTTCTGCACAGGGCCAACCCCCACCCACTCCCAGCCAGGACAGCCTGCACTGCACTCCTGCCCACACCCACCTAAGGCTGCATGCTGGCCAGTACGCAGAGCTTCCCCACAGAGCTGCTCCCAGTGCAGCGGCAGCCAGCCACCTGGTCACTGCTTAGCTCCTCCCACCTCCAGTGGCTCCTCCTCCTGCCCCTGCTGCACCACTCTGGACAGTAGGTAACGTGGGGGAGATTTCATAATTGTTTCAGCTGAATTCCTTGACTCCCCTCACATCCTTACCCTTTTTACAGGAAAAACATTTATGAAACATTAAGTAGGGACTTGCAGTTTCCAGTTCCATTCTTCTTTTGCTGTTTCAAGTATTCCTGTTCAGAATATACACAGAGGTTTTCTGAAAGAGTTGCTACCTATCTAGCCTTGAAAAATAGATAGCTTTTGAACAGATGTATCATTTTCCATTATAAAAAGAGAATGGCCCAGGACCATAGGAGAGAGTGGAATGATCCATTTTTTCATTTGTAATTTTTTATCAGTAATAATCCATTTTTTCACTAGTGCTCTTTCCTGTAAGATTCCAATGTTATGAGGAAATTAATAACAAAAATGTCCTGGTTCTCAGCTGGTATAATCAGTACTTCTTTTTTAAGTCAATAAACCTCTGCTAAATTCTAACAATTGGGGAATCTAGCCCAGAAAGTTTTAATTATTCTTTAATTACATAAAATCTTGGGTTAAGACCTCATGTAACTTCACAACTTTTAGCGAGCAGCACTTCTGCATGTATGTTGCATGATAGGACATGATATAAACTCTAAAATTCTGACTTCATTTTAAGAACTGTGGGCCCTATAATCCCATGCACCAGAGGGATAAATTCACATACAAAACACGATGGAGCTGACCTTCTAAAAGAGTGGGAAAAACCTGTTTATCACTAGGGAATTCATAAAGCAGCCTGTTCTGTTCTGTTCTCTAGCTGTGCACGTCCCTTAGTGTTGCTAGGAATCAGCTGTACCAAGCACCAAGAGATAGAAAGAACCACATGTAGCAAATACCTCCACGTTCTTACTCTTCAGCTTGATGCCAGCCTGCATGGAGCCTCTTTGTGTTGTGTTTGTGTGTAGAAGCTTCTCTGACTTCAGAGACAAGGGAAGCAATTTGTTCTAGAAAATATCCTTTCCTATAAAACATCTTCCTATAGGGTCAATTCCAAGTGAAAGTCTGTTCCTCAGACCCTATCAGTGCTATGCACCTGAGAGCCAATAAATACTCTCTGAACAGAATGGAACACGGAACTAAAAATGAGTAAGTGAAAAGTGAGACAAATATCAGACTAATGTTATCACTGACTCACAGTGGGACAATGACTAATAGCATTTGGGGAAGGGGAAGGAGGAAAGATGCAAACAGATCAAAGGGAAGCACTAGATTAATGAAAAATATGCACACAGCTTGAAGGAATTAAGCAGATGCTGCTCCCCTTACATTCCCTGGTATTTACTTGACTCCTCCTGCTCTTTCTAGCAGGAGAGCAACATTTTTCCTGCTAGAAATGTAGTCTGTCCATACCCAGTGTCTCATAACTTCTTTAAGGTATCTTAAAGGAGAGATAAGAGACAGGTTTGTGACCCTGGTTTGAGGAAGGCGCAGGTAGTAGGCAAGCGCAGGTCCATCATGAAGATTTCTAACACTGCAAATTTCCCAAAAATTTGCAGCACTAGAAATGAATGCCAGTCCATATGCATTGTCAAAGCTGCTTTTCCAAATAAACTGCTTGTCCTTCCATACAGTATCAACAAATGGTAGTCAAGTCAACATAATGTTGGAATATATGAGAACATAGGAATAATCCAGAAAACACTGTCAACAAGACTGATGTATTGTGAGCCTTAAACTGTGTAAAATAAAAGTTGTTTGAAGTTTCCTAATTACCCTGCAAAAAGGGCTTTGTATGATCCAAGGAACAGGTTTGCTTTTTCTATAACAGAATGTGTTAAACAGACTGAGCCAAATTCGTAATGCATACACCAGTTCTGATTATGACTGACTTTGCTGGCAGCGTTATGATTTTTTTTATATGTAAAAGAACGTACATGATGTACAGAAAAAAAAGAGGTAACTGCGAACATTTAAAATACTTTAATTAAAATTAAGGTTTTAATTTTGTCTATATTATTAAGAAATAGAAAATAACAATCAACAGCTGCATTTCCTGTAGTTACCATATACCACAACACAAAACTTGTTTTCACAATTTAGAATCATCATAAAACTGTGCCTTTTAAATTAAAATATTGTCAGCTCTTATTCATCATCCTTTATACAAAAATGTCTGAAGGCATGACTAAAAAATAAACTGAACCCATTTATTACTCAAAAGTAATCAAGCAAATAACACAGCATATCTTGATCAAAGCTTGTAAAATTAGGATAAAAATTTTTAAATTGTGATTACAAAACAATCTGGTACTAGCTATTTTTGGCAGAAAAAACTAAACAGGATATGTATAAAGATATCCACGTTACTTCAGAAAGATAGAAATGGCAGAAAAATACTGAGGTCAAAAGCAATGGTAAGAAAATGAGTTTATTGCCAAATTGTAAAAATGTGTTGAGTCTGAGAGATGCTCCACATTCACACTCATTTTTTCACAGAATAACAACATTTATTGAGACAATTTACTTGAAAAATGTGTGTTGTAAAAATAAATGTGTACTGCAATTTTACATTCTTAACTAGTTATAAGACACATCATAATGTACTAAAGGACTTGTATTCATGACTGAAAGCATGCATATTCCTTACCCTGAGGTATTCCATTACCATATATCACAGATTAAAATAAAGAGAAAAAATTATCCCCTTGTCATTTCCAAGTTTATGGATGTTCTTAGAACCTAAATTTGTCTATGGACAGGCAGGTTTGTATGTGTATGGGGTGTCAAAGTACAGGTAACCAACAGCACATTATTTTATACACTTTTCAGATTTAAACATTAAAAATAAAACAAGGCAAATATTAAGGGCCAGACTTTCAGACGAAATCAGCTGTCACAGACACCAGATTTTCAAGTTTCTGAGCAAAGCATCTTGGGTACATGCTTATAATTAAAAACATGCTGAGACTGCTTTGCTGAATAGAGATAGGATTGTGTCCATGATAATGTGCTTTGCTGAATGGATGCCCAAAAGAATTGGAGGTGAGCTTTTTTAAAATTTTGGACCATGCTTAAGTCCTCCATAGGGTTGTTTTGTGATTTTATTCCTGCTTTATTCAAACATGGTGATCATTTAATGTGTTGCTAAGTTTCCCAGCAACAATTAATACAAGAAGTCAAATAACATCAAATATTGATTGATAATGAAAATCAGAAAAAAGTAAGAGGTATTACCAACCTGAGGCATTCACAAATCATGAAATAGCCCCCAAAAATCATGAGCATAATTTAAGGATCATTAAATTAAAAAAAAAAAAAAAATACACTTGATCTTATTTGCTCTCTGGTATTTAGGAGCACCTAGGTCATATGTCCCAACTTCTCTCTGAAATTATAAGAATAGAAACTTCCTTTTTAAAAATATAAATTAGATTATCACACAATTATTTGATTCTAGGAACTGTTGTTCAAACACCAAGTACTATGAAGCTTATGGTAAAGTTTTAAGAGTTGGCAACACTACTTAAAACACTTGTAGTCTACACCACATTTCAGAGTGCTTTATATGCACAGTTGGCCATTTAAAAGTATTTTTTTAATGGATTTAATCCATTTTAACTTTCCCATAGCCTCCTCTGCTATTTAAACTCTCAAAAGGTGCCCATTCTCACTTTATACCATGGCAGGACATTTTGTTGTCCAACTAGTAGCCTACAGGCTGCATGCAACCCACAAGGGGTTAACATGTGGCTCCCAGACTTCCACCAGCTACTGCTGCCCTTATCACTCTGGCTGCAGCAGCAGCAAGGATCTCAGGGATCCCCCTTCCCTCCTCCAGCTTTTGTTGCATGCTCTCAGCCCAGGGGCTGAGCTAGAGGGCAGGCCTATAGTGCCAGGGGAGCCGGAGACCTGGAATACCTATCTGTGTGGCACGGTGCACTGGCAAAGCCTGTGGCCAGACAACTGAAGGAGAGGCAGGATACGACATAGTGGGCACATCTACATGTGCATATTAATGTACAACAATAAACTGCATCACAGTGTATTGCTCCCAGGCACCACATTTACATGTGCATGTGGGACCACAACATGTTTCATATCTTTCATAGACATTAGGGCTGGAAGGGACCTGTTGAGATCATCAGGTCCAGCCTCCTGCCCAAGGGGCAGGAAGTCAGCTGGGGTCACATCACCCCAGCAAGATAAGCATCCAAATGTTTCTTAAAGGTATCCAGAGTAGGTGCTTGCACCACTTCTGGGGGAAATCTATTCCAGACTCTGGAGACTCAGACAGTAAAGAAGTTTTTCCTTATGTTGAGCTGGATCAGAGCAGTCCTGGCTGGCAGGGGACCCAGGGCATCAGTCTGTCAGCCTAGAACTGCTCCAACCTGGCTTAATGTGCTGCAGAGGAGCTGGCTGGGGCATGAGGGTGCTTCAGTGTAGGGCTAGGGGTAGCCCCGTCACTGAAGCCCCCTCATGCCCCAACCAGCTAGGTCAGCATCTACACATGTGCTGCTGCGCATAAAAAAAAAAAAATAATTCCATAAACAAATAAACTCCACAGCAGGTTACTACTTGTAAATACACTCTCTGACTACTACCCCAAGCTGCTCATCCATGCAGGCACCTATGACACAGCCTGGAGAGACCCTGAGCATATCAAAAGTGACTACAGGGCTCTGGGTGCAAGGGTGAGGGAGTCTGGGATTCAGGTTGTGTTCTCATCAGTCCTTCCGGTCAAGGGAAAGGGCCTGGGCAAGAGTAGGTGCATCCTGCAGATCAGCACCTGGCTGAACAGTTGCTGTCACCAGCAGGGCTTTGGCTTCTTCAACCATGGGTGTTGTTCCAAGGAGAAGGATTGCTGGGAAGACATGGGACCCCCCTGATGAAGAGAGGGACAAGCATCTTCACAGAAAGGCTCACTAACCTAATGAGGAGGGCTTTAAACTACGTTTGCCAGGGGATGGAGCCCAAAGCCCTCAGGTAAGTGGTGGAAGGGGGGGGCTATCTCCAAAAAAGAGTATCCCTCCACTGCTCAGGCCTGTAGGGGGGCTGTTAGGAAAGCTAAGGCGGACATAGAGCTAGGACTAGCATCCATGATCAAAGATAAAAAGTCCTTTTTCAAATATATAGGGAGGATGAAGAAGACACCGGGAAATGTGGGGACCCTGCAAGATGCGCTGGGCAATCTGGTGGTTGCGCCAGAGGAGAATGCAGACCTCTTTAACAAATTCTTCACCTCCGTTTTCTTGTGCAGGGACCGGGACTCCCCCACCATGTTTCAAGACGGACTCGAGGGGAATGCCTCAAGACCTAAGGTTGAGGAGGACCGGGTTAGAGTGCTTCTGGAGGGGCTGGACGTGTTCAAGTCAGCAGGGCCAGATGCTCTCCACCCCAGGGTGTTGAGGGAGCTAGCAGGGGTTATTGCAGGGCCCTTGGCAGGGCTTTACGAGTGCTCGTGGTGCTCGGGACAGGTTCCAGATGATTGGAAGATGGCCAATGTGGTCCCCATCTTTAAAAAAGGGAGGAGGGAGAACCTGGGCAACTATAGGCCCGTCAGTCTTACTTTAATCCTGGGGAAACTCTTTGAGAAGATCATCAAGGAGCACATCTGTGATGGGCCAGCATCGGGGATGATGCTCAAGGGCAACCAGCATGGTTTCATTAGGGGCAGGTCATGTCAGACCAACCTGATTACTTTTACAATCAGGTCACAAAAGCATTGGATGCAGGTGTCGCTGTGGATGTAGTCTTTCTGGACTTCAGCAAGGCCTTTGACACTGTCAACCACCCCATCCTCATTAAAAAACTAGGCAACTGTGGCATCGATGCCTACACAGTCAGATGGATTGCAAATTGGCTGAAGGGTCGTACTCAGAGGATGGTGGTGGATGGTCATATTCAACCTGGGGGGAAGTGGGCAGCGGAGTCCCCCAGGGCTCGGTCCTTGGGCCCGCACTGTTCAATTTCTTTATCAGTGATTTGGACGACAGGGTGAAAAGCAACCTGTTCAAATTTGCTGATGATACCAAAATTTGGGGTGAGGTGGGCACACTAGTAGGGAGGAAAAGACTGCAGAAAGACCTGGATAGGTTGCAAGGGTGGGCTAACAAAAACAGGATGCGTTTCAATACGGACAAGTGCAGGGTGCTGCACTAGGGCAGCAGTAACCAGCAGCACACTTATAAGATGAGAAACTCCCTTCTTGAGAGCACAGAGGCAGAAAGTCATCATTGACTCCAAGATGAACATGGGCCAACAATGCGAGGTCACGGTCGGCAGGGCTAACCGGACCTTATCGTGCCCCCACTGCATCTCAAGTAGGGCCAAGGAGGTGATCCTCCCCCTCTACGCGACATTGGTCAGGCCATAGCTGGAGTGCTGTGTCCAGTTCTGGGCACCCCACTTCAAGAGGGATGTGGACAGCATTGAGAGGGTCCAGAGGAGAGCCACTCACATGATCAGGGGGCAGCAGGGCAGACCCTACAGTGAGAGGCTACGGGACCTGAACCTGTTCAGCCTTCACAAGAGAAGGCTGAGGGGGGACCTGGTGACCGTCTATAAACTCACTAGGGGGGACCAGAAGAGTTTGGGGGAGACCTTGTTTCTCCTAGTGCCCTCCGGGATAACAAGGAATAACGGCCACAAGTTGTTGGAGAGTAGGTTTAGATTAGACATCCGTAAGAACTACTTCACAGTTAGGGCGGCTAGGATCTGGAACCAACTTCCAAGGGAAGTGGTGCTGGCTCCTACCCTGGGGGTCTTTAAGAAGCAGCTCGATGCCTACCTGGCTGGGGTCATTTGAGCCCAGTTTTCCTCCTGCCCAGGCAGGGGGTCGGACTTGAAGATCTACAAGGTCGCTTCTGACCCTACTTCTATGATGTGGGGAAGCAGGAGACCTGGAGGAAGAGCAAGCCAGAGAGGACAACAGGGGAGGTGCTTTCATTCTTCTTGAGAAATCAGAGCAATTGTCTAGTTACCTCAAATGCCTGCACACAAATGCTTGGAGCCTGGGAAACAAGCAGGAAAACTTGGAAGTCCCTGCACAGTCACGGAACTATGACATGATCAGAACAACAGAGACTTGATGGGAGGTCACATGACTGGAGCACTGTCATGGCTGGGTACAAACTGTTCAGGAAGGACAGGGAGGGGAGAAGAGGAGCAGGAGTTGCATTTTATGTAAAGGAGCCATATGATTGTTCAGAGCTGCAGTATGAAACTGGAAATAGGCCTCTTGAAAGACTCTGGGTTAAGGTTAGAGGGGAGAGCAACAAGGATGATGTCATGGTGGGTATGACAGAGCACCTTTGCATGCCTGTCACTTTAAGGGCCAGAGCCGACATCAGGGCAGCTGGCAGGTGTGTGCCTGGGTGATGAAGTGGTCACATGACCTCAGGAGAGCCCTGGGAGTGGAGGAGGGGGCTGAGCAGCCTCCATTTTAGATCCAGGCTCTCAGGGCTGAAGCAGCAGTCTGCTGCTGGCTGTCGGATAGACATCACCCAGCTGAGCGGCTGCTCAGGAACACATTGGTGGTAAGGACAGGAGCTATGGGGATGGCAGGAGGCTCCTGGTCCTGGTCCTGGTCCTGGTCCTGGTTGAAAACTGCACCCTACTTGGGAAGGATGGCCCGGTGAGGCTGCCTGTGGTGGGGTAGCTCCCCAGAAGTGCCAGGCCAGTTGCCTCCACAGTGAAAGGTGGGTAGAGGCCCCTTATAACCCCAGCCCCCACTACTCAGTGGGTCATAGAGTAGAGAGTGAGGCCAGGCATGCCTATGGAAAGGCACTTGAGCCCATGGGGGTGTAAGACCCTGAAGGTAGTGGGGCCAGGCACGCCTAGAGTGAGGCACCTGAGCCCAGGGGATGTAAGACCCCAAGGCACCAGAAAGGGGGGCAGATGTATGTGGCCCAAAAAGGGGCTAGTGGCTGAGTTCAGCCCAGTGTGAGGCATAAGGCCAGTGGCCATGTAGAGTAGGGTGCACAGTGGCCCCTGAACAGCTGCATGTGGGCCAGCCAGAGAGTGAATAGCAAAACCTGAAGGACACGGAGCAGGGTGGATTTGAGAGTGGCCCAGTGAGGCGCAGTATGAAAGAGGCCCTGTGAGAGGGGGCAGCATGCAAGAGAGGATGATAGAGGCCCACCAAGGGGAAGACTGTAGCTTGGCCCTGAACTGGTGCTATAATCCACTTATGATGCCATCTGTGAGGCATGGGACACAGTAAGGGAATGTCAGAGCCATGTGTAAACCCCTTAGCATCAAGGTATTAAATGGGCAGCCTCCCGCTTATTATAACAGGTAGCCCAACAAGTTGTGGCAGGCGAGGTAGCACAGACTTCCCTAGACGAAGTAGTAGGCCGGTATGGTGAAGGGCCACAAGTAGGCACCTTTCGTCTGCTATAGACCACCAGACCCAGAGGAAGTGGTGCATGAGGCTTTCTTCAAACAGCTAGTGGACGTTTCCGAATCACAGGCCCTGGTTCTCATGGGGGACTTCAATCACCCTAACATCTGCTGGAAAAGCAATACAGCAGTGCACAGGCAATCCAGGAAGATTTTGGAGAATGTTGGGGACAACTTCCTGGTAAAGTGCTGGAGCAACCAACTAGGGGCCATACTCTTCTTGACCTGCTGCTCACAAACAAGGAAGAATTGCTGGGGAATGTAGAAGCGGATGGCAACTTGGGCAGCACTGATCGATTGAGTTCAGGATACTGAGGAAAAGAAGGATGGAGAGCAGCAGAGTAAGGGCCCTGGACTTCAGAGAAGCAGACTTTGACATGCTAAGGAAACTTATGGGCACAATCGCCTGGGAGGCTAGTCTGAGGGGAAGAGGAGTCCAGGAGAACTGGCTGTACTTAAAGATGCCGTACTGAGAGTTCAGGAACAAACCATCCTGATGTGCAGGAAGACTAGTAAATATGGCAGAAGACCAGGGTGGTTTAGCAGGGAACTCTTCAATAAACTAAATCACAAAAAGGAAGCTTATAAGACGTGGAAACTTGGACAAATAACTAGGGAAGAATATAAGAGCATTGCTCAGGCATACAGGAATGAAGTCAGGAAGGCCAAAGTGCAATTGGCATTGCAGCTAGCAAGGGATGTGAAGAGTAACAACAAGGGTTTCTACAAGTATGTTAGCAGCAAGGGGAGGATCAGAGAAAGTGTGGGTCCCTTACTGAATGGGGGAGGCAACCTTGTGACAGAGGATGCAGAAAAGGCTGAAGTACTCAATGCCTATTTCACTTCCATCTTCATAGGCAAGGTCAGATCCCAGACTACTGCACCGGGCAGCACAGTTTGAGGAAGAGGTGAGCAGCCAACAGTGGCAAAAGAACAGGTTAGTGACTGTTTGAGAAGCTGGATATGTACAAGTCCATGGGGCCAGCTAGGATGCACCTGAGGGTGCTGAGGGAGTTGGCTGATGTGATTGCAGAGCCATTGGCCATCAACTTTGAAAACTAATGGTGATCAGGAGGGGCACACACAGTGCCCATATTTAAGGAAGAGAAAAAGGAGGATCCAGGGAACTACAGACCAGTCAGCTTCACCTCAGTCCCTGGAAAAATTAGAGAGAAGATCCTCAAAGAATCCATTTCTCAGCACTTGGAGGAGAACGCAATGATTAGGAACAGTCAGCATGGATTCACCAGGTATAAGTAATGCCTGACCAACCTGACTGCTTTCTATGACAAGGTGACTGGTTTTGTGGATGCAGGGAGACTAGTGGATGTGGTACACCTTGATTTTAGCAAGGCTTTTGATACCATCTCCCACAACATTCTCATAGGCAAGCTAAGGAAGTACAGGCTGGATGAATGGACTGTAAAGTGGATAGAAAACTGGCTGGAGCATTGGGCTCAGAGAGTAGTAATCAATAGCCCAGCATCTAGTTGGCACCCGGTATCAAGTGAAGTGCCTGAGGGGCAAGTCCTGGGGCCAGTTTTGTTCAATACCTTCATCAATGACCTGGAAGATGGGATGGAGTGTATCCTCAGCAAGTTTGCAGATGACACCAAGCTGAGGGGACTAGTAGATATGCTGAAGGGTAGGGTTAGGATTCAGAGCGACATAGACAAAGTGGAGGATTGGGCCAAAAGAAATCTCAAGAGGTTCAACAAGAACAAATGCAAAGTCCTGATTTAGAACAGCACAATCCCATGCACTGGTAGAGACTGGGGGCTGACTGGCTGAGCAGCAGCTCTGCAGAAAAGGACCTGGGGGTTACAGTGGACAATAAGCTGAATATGAGCCAGCCGTGTGCCCTCGATGCCAAGAGGCAACCAGCATACTGGGCTGGATTCGTAGGTGTGTTGCCAGTAGACCAAGGGAAGTGATTATTCCCCTCTATTCAGCACTGGGAAAGCCACATCTGGAGTACTGTGTCGGGCCTGCCACAACAGAAAGGATGTGGACAAATTGGAGAGAGTCTAGCGACAGACAACAAAAATGGTTCAGGGGCTGGGACACACAACTTATGAGGACAGGCTGAGGGAACTGGGCTTATTTAGTCTAGAGAAGAGGAGACTGAGAGAGGATTTAATAGCAGCCTTCATCTACCTGAAGGGGAGGCTCAAAAGAGGATGGAGCTAAACTGTTCTCAGTGGTGGCAGATGACTGAACAGGGAACAACTGTCTCAAGTTGCAGCAGGGGAAGCTTAAGTTAGATATTAGGAAGAATGTTGTCACTCAGAGGGTAGTAAAACACTGGAGTAGGTTACCCAGAGAGGTGGTAGAAGCTCCATCCTTGTTGGTTTTTAAGATCAGGCTAAACAAAGATTTGGGTGGGATGATCTAGTAGGGGATGGTCCTGTTTTGAACAGGGGGCTGGACTAGATGACCTCCTGAGGTCCCTTCCAACCCTAATTTTCTATGATTCTTGGGCACACAAAATGAAGTAGGCCCTTGGGAGCTAGCTGCTACAATGCTGTGGCTCTCTCCATTGCTTTTCACAGAGGTAAAAGCGTATTAACCTTTAGCTTATTGTCAGATACACTAGATATAAGCATCAGAAAAGAGACACTTTACAGACTACCTTTTAGCTGGGTTTTTTCCTGCTACAGCTCCCCCATTCTAAGCAATTACTCAGCAAAAAAATATAGCACTAAATTGTTCTGCTCCAAGTTGTGGAATGTAAAGAACCAGTACCATGGCCTCTAAGATTTTCTACATTACAGGCAAAGGAAGAGCAGATAATATGCTGCCTCTCTTATCTTGCCACTAGACACTGCTGCTGAGCTGGCAGGATAATAAAATGGGAGGGAAGGTCAGAATAGCTTAGCAGGTCAAATGTGGGTCAAACTTGACATTTACAGATTATTCAGTCCATATAGAAGGGAAAGTATATTTATTTTTCTATCTATCTACATACTTATTTGGTCTTCATCAGTACACCTGAGCTCCCAATACCATGTATATAGGAATATGTATATAATTGTGTCATTATTTCTATAAGTATATATAAATATACTAAAGTTATATTAATATGTTTGTATAAGAAAATTATTTATATATGTGATGTATAATAATATCATTTATTATAATATTGTGGTTTTTTTAATTGTGCATCTATATAATTAAATAAAACAGTTCAGAAACATTGTCTAGCAGTCAGATAAGAAGCAATACAAAGAGAAGTACAAAAAGTCCCCTCGAACTCTGACTGACAAATTTAAAAAAAAAAACCCACAACAATCAAACCTTAACCAAACAACTAGAATTTATTGCTGCCCTTGATAATGCCATGAGAAAAAAAAAGCATTAATTTGTGAGTATTGCTATTATTTCAATAAGGACACTAATTTATCAAACAGATTTATTGTTTTATAACCACATTATTGAATAATAATTAATATGACTATTAATGTGGTTATAAAACGATACACTGATCATATTATTTATATCATTTGTACTGAAATTTTTACAATGAATTATTTATTGTTATAGTTTTATATGTATTAGCTTTTATTATGAATGCTCTAGTCAGACTTCCATTTAGCTGGTCATTGTACAAACAAATAAAAGAAAGGTGTCCCAGACTCAAAAAGCTAGCTCTTAGATGATGGTAGAATGCAACGGGTTTAATTTTAACTTTAAAAAGTGTAATTTTTTGTATTTGAAAAATTATAATTCTTTAAATCTATTAATTACTATCACTTAATTATATTCTATTTTAATGATGACTCAATCATAGAAATGCAATCTTGCAAATTTAGTGAAATTCTAAATTGCTTTAGCCAATGTTAATGGCATTTTATTTACTGTACTAAATAAGAACTAAAAAGGACCTTTAACTGTGAATATATATTACTGTTACATATAGTGCTAATCCTAATGTTATTAATACTGCTTTTAAAATACTATTACTAATATTGTTATGGGCTATTGATAATAGTATTATCATCCTGATCAAGGCTCTGGAAGAATTCCTTGCAGAGTCAAAATTCCTACTGACATCAATGGATATTTTGGGGTATGCTGGGCATAGATCAGACTTGATAAATGTGAAAAAATATTTCAGAAGCAATGAGATGTGGAAAAATTGGGAGCAAAGATAAAAGCAGAGATTAAGTAGACACAAGGCTAGATCCTATTTCACCTTTACACATCCATATGGCACTTACATAGCCTTTTAAGTATAGTTTTTGGCATTTGCACTAAGTTGCTGTTTGCACTTGCACCACTACACTGGCTCTGCCCTTCTGTTCTGAGCATGCTTGGAAGGCTGCATGCTGGCTGCACATATGGGCAGACAGGCTGAACCGAATCAGTATAGCAGTTCCAATGTTCTTATTTTACCATATCATTCTTATAGACAAAAATTATTAAGGAAGTTATCTATAGATTAAGAAAAAACACAGTGTATCAAGGCATACCCCATTCTTGTTCCAAGATGAATTAAAAACTGTTAACTACCTTCTGATGGAGTTGGTTTTGATTTGCTCTTGGACTTCTGGCTTTCACAAGGGTGAAAAATCAGCTGTTGTAAGACAGCAGGACATATCGTGTGGAGACTGGAATTTGTTATCTGGCTGTTATTCGGCAACCCATGAAGAAAAAAGATGTCCTCAGCAGACAGGCACTGGAGCAAAATGAACAAAGCAAATTGTATGTCAGTTTAATAAATAATAAATAAATGACAAAAGAGGGGACTAATTGCTGTAGGAACAATCTTAATTGGTACAAAATATACAGTGCCAGATTTCCCAAGAATGCACTGACTAATAGTAATATTTGCATTAAACTACCATGATTGCCTGTGAATGCTGGATGGAATTTTCATAAATGCTGAACTAACTTAGGAGCAGAATTCACAATTTTAGTCAATGTGATATATGTTTCTGCGTCACTTAGAAGCTTTTGAGTATCTCAGCTCTTGCATATATGCATGGACTCAAAGCCATAGCTTAAAGTAGGCTTTAAAAACATTGGCACACATCATGTAAAACCTGTCGGTAACCACCAAATAATTAAACCCAAGTCTATATTGGACAGAATTTAAAATGTCATTGACAACATATCAGCCAATGATTGTTAATATTGATAAATATTTTAACCCACTCCTTTTTCATCTTTCTAAAAAACTCAGAATGATCTTAACACAAACCCTGTACAGTGGTTTTATTCATTTTGTAACAGCAACTGTTGTGAGAATAAATCAGAACACATTTGCTTTGACAAATACATTCTAGTGAGGCAAAAAATGCTCTCTAGGGCTTCATGATCCCCTTACCTCAGAGCATGCTAGTACCTCATGTTTAAATGTAAATGTATTTTACATTAAGATGGCATGGCAGAAATTCCTGGCTCCTTTTATTCTCACGGACCCAGAGGAACAGACTTCCACCTTCAGCTTCCTCTGTGCAAAAATGAAGTTTATTTTCTACTTATGGTGACTTTTTACCATCTTTAGTTTTCCCTGAGCCTAAGGAAGGGCGCATGTGCCTGAAAGCTTGCAGAAAAAGATTTTTGTTTTGCAATTTCTTAGTTGGTCTAATAAAAGGTATCATCTCTGAACCAAGAGTTCTAGAGTTCTGCATTCATTTTGGCTCCTTTTACCAAACAGTTGCTAAACAGAAAACTTTTAATTTTAGTAACATGGATGTGACCAAGTCATTTCAGAGTGCACAAACAATTTTAATACCTCTTTTTTTTCATTCACACTCCTGTATTTCTATAAACTCTATTTGAGTGTATCAACAAGACAAGTAATTTTTACCTCTGTAATAAACACAGGCCAAGGATGAGTCTTGAGTCAAGTGAATGATTTTCATTCATAACCAGACTATAACTATTTCTTATTAAACACAAAGTAATAAAACTCTTGGGTCAAATTGAATATTGCAGTAACTCAGATAAATTCAGTAGAGTTTGCATCCACGTGTAATGTATTTTGTTGTATATAACACGCCCAAGACAGGCACCTTGTCTTTAGAAAGGCAAAATGAAGGGGGAAAAAATCCCCTCCCACCAGAGTTATGGACACAAAAAGCAGGGACAGAGCCTGAACAGAAACACCATGGCTGCTGCCAGGCAGTTGGTTTTAAATTTGGGTGGAGCAGGAATCAAAGCATGCTGATCCTCCCCTGCTGGGTTCCACCCCTCCCTCCATGCAGCTTCTGGACAAGAGAAGGAAAAGAAGCAGCATACCTCTTGCAGCACCTCCATATTTCCATACTGGGTAGAAAAATCAGCTTCTCTACTTAAGACATGCACCCCAATTTTAGAAGGCTAATTTTGGGGGGCAATGGTGCATGTAGTATTCATGTAAATACAATACCCCTCCTGTCAATAACCCAAATCAGGAAATCATCTTTATTCACGCATTCCCACTCATGGGGACACACCCTAAGTGCCTCTTACTTTTAGAAAATAAAATAAAGTTTGTCTGTCCCATACATTTGTTTTTATTTTGACAATGTATGCAAACAAAGTCAAGTATTTTAATTAAGTCTGTGAGTAAATTTAAACATGATTTTTTCCTACCTGTCTACTTAGATGATGACATTATCTTAGCAGCAGGCTTATCTTGTTTTACTGGTTTGTTTTACTGGTTCATTTATTGTCAAGCCATGGGTTTTCTTGTCAGTTTTATAAAATGGCCTAGTTTCAATATTTAAAATAATCATAGGTCAGTGTCATAAAACATCTTTGTATTCTAAACCTTGGCATTACATTCGATTGGGGGGGGGGGGTAGTCAGCCATGTTAATCTGAACTCAGTCACAAGACAAGGTAGATATGCACCTTTATAGGATAACTATATAAAATTATACATAGCAAGAGAGCACAAACTTTCATGAACCCAAGTTCACTTCATCATCATTGCATTTGATGCCACTACTCATCTCAGTGGAACTACTGTATATAGTCATTGTCACTAAGGGCACAGTCTAAAGTGAATCTCTATTGTGTACTTTGCACTGGTTTCATGCCCAGTGCTTCTACTGCAAATGCTGTAAACTTAAAAAGCGTTAACTCAGAACCCCTTTGGAACAGAGAGGACAGTTTCAACCTATAGCAGTGGTTTACATAATGTGGCTTTTGGACTAATAAACCCTCTAATGAGACCTCTCTGCCAATCCATGGCAAAAAGCTTCTGAAAATTGTAGAGGGAGTAAGGTTTCATAAGAAGATTCATCCTTTACTGATCTACTAAAGTCATGTCTACACGTGACGCTACGTTGCTGTAGCAACGTGCTATGGTGATGTAGTGTCCATAGACATCTACATGTGACCAGCAGCTATGTCGCCATAGTGACATGCTCCCCCAGTATAGTGTGCCACTATGGCAAAGCACCTGCTAAAAGTAACTGTGCACAACACGTACAACACCGTAGAGGCTGTTACTGCACTGTGATTTAGTACTTCAAAAAGGAACTAAATCAGGGAGCAGTAACAACGTCACCATAGCAACATGTGTAGACGCGCCCTAAGAAAATATACTTTAAGCCAGTGTATCCATCTTTTAATTAACTTGATGTCCCAAAAAAGTTGATAATGGCATGTTATTGAGGGCAGCAAGACAAGTGAATAATTGTTCTAATTCTACAAGTAGAACAGCTGTATAGCTACTGTGAAACTTACTAACAATTCCTCTGTGTGCTTGAGACGTATTGGGCTCCTATACATGTGCAGGGAGGCTGCTCCGATGTGCTGTAACTATAAAGTAGCACTCTAGAGCAGACTTGATGAATCGATTTTGTTGGAGTGTGGTAATTATCATGCTCCAGCAGACTCCAGTGTCATGTGTATCAGTGTCCTGGCATTGAAAAATAGCGGTGGGGCATTTTAAACTAAAGCTCGTTCAGTGAGCGTTAGTTCAAAGCACCCCACTGCTATTTTTCAGCGCGAGGACGCTGATACATGTGACCCTCCGGGCAGTTTTAATTAGTGCGGCTCATGGAGCTGTGCTAATTAAAGCCCCCGCCCCCACCACCACCACCTCCCAGAGCACATCTATAAATGTCCATGAATAAGCTTGAGGTTTGGAACTTTCATTACATGTGGTTAAAGAAACTATCAATGGATAGCATCTATTTCAAAAGTATGAAATAGAAGTATGTAAGGGTT
>NW_005842659.1:710055-715113 GCF_000455745.1 Alligator sinensis | reverse complement strand
TCTACAATTCCTTCTGTGATTGCCCCATCCACATCCACCCTTGTTAAAGCCACTTCACTCTTCTCGGTAACTCCTACACATGGCCATAATCTAATATGTTTATTTATAATTAGAAGGTTAAATCTTCTGGGGCGCGTCCACACATGCAAGCACATGTGCTTGCAGCAGCTCAAATAAAAGCGGTGCAAATTTAAACCAGGGCTTTTTGCCTGGTGCATGCTCAGACATGCACTTTGGTATGGAGCAAATTGTGCCACTTGGGGCAAAATAACCCCGCCAGGCTCATCTCAGATCTGCAGCCAGGGGGAGCTAGACCCTGGGGCCAGCACCTGTGCTGTCCCCAACAGTATAAAAAGCTACCCTGTCCTGGCAACATCCATACAAAAAGCTGCCCTGGCAAGCAGCTCGGGGCTACTCACTCTCTGGAGCTTCTGGGGCCCAGCCAATTGATACCCGGGGACACTACCCCTTGTGCCAGCTGGACTGCTGCAGCAGCATCCCAAATCCATTTTTTAAAATACCCCAAAATCCATGTTCTTCCACATTTAAAACAAAAAACCACTCTATACATGCACACACATATCTAGAGAGAGAGAGAGACAGTGATAAGTTGGGTAATGCTTTATTGGTATAGTTACAATATTAAAGCAATTTGGAAGCCTTTGTTTGTAGAAAAGAGGGTGATAAGGGGTGTGGGGGAAGGCGGGTGGGTGGATGTGGAGGGATGTGGGTTGGTCTGTGGGTAGGAGTGGGGCAATTACTGGGGCACTGTGGGGGGCTGCTCAGGAGGGGTGGGCCCCCTGGCCCCCATAGGGTACAGGCCCCCCAGCACATGGAATGTCCTCCCCCGCCCAGATTCCCAGCTCCACCCTGGAGAGCCACAGCCCCTATCCCCCTGCCCAGGGTCCCAGGCACCCTGGAGGCCTCCTCACCCAGGATCCTAGCTCCACCCTGGAGGGCCACATCCCCTATCCCACACAGGGCCCCAGCCCCCCTGCCCAGGGTCTCAGGTGTCCTGGGGAGTCCCAGCTCCACCCTGGAGGGCCCCAGCCCTCCTGCCCAGGGCACATAACTAACCTTTAACAGCAGCAGTGCAGGGACCATGCACTGAGCCCAGCCTGGTTCTGCCGGCCCTGGGGCTGCTCTTGCCACCCAGCCGGGCTGGTCTTGTGGCAGCAGGACCCAGTCCTGGGACCCTCTGCAGCCCAACTGGGCTGGGCCCATGGTGACAGGACCCAGTGCTGCATGTGGGGACCGTGCCAGGCCCAGTCGAGTCCTGGGGCCCCCCTGCAGCCTAGCCGGGCTGGGCCCAGATCCCTGGCTGTGGCTTGCTAGTCTGGGTTTGCACCAGAGCGGGTCGCACGGCTCCGGGAGGCGTGCATAGGAGCTGCGCCTCCCAGAGCCCTGTGACCCACTGCAGTGCAAAGCTGGACTAGCAAGCCACATGGGGCTGGACCAGGTCCTCACCCCACCCCACAGGCACAGGGGGCAGAGGTGGGAGCCAGCCCTGGGGCCCGACCCAGGCTGACAGGAGCCATCGCGGCATGTGGTTCCCGTGTGTCGCGCCGGGTCCTGCCGCCCGACCAGGCCCTTCCTATAGCTGCAGGACTTGGCCTGGCAGAGGGGGACCGCATGGAGCTGAGCCAGGTCCTGCTGGCCCTGGGGCTGCTCATGCCACCTGGCAGCTGGCTGGGCTGGGGAACAGAGAACAGGAGCCGCCTGGGGTCAGCAGGATGCAGCTCAGCTCCGCACAGTCTCCGCATGCCGGGCCAGGCCAGGCAGCATGAGTTGCACAGTCCCCAGGTGGCTCATGCTCCCCGTCCCAGCTTAGCATGCAGGGACCATGCAGAGCTGAGCTGCATCCTGCTGGCCTTGGGGCTGCACATGCCGCCCGGCTGCCAGGTGGCACGAGCAGCCCCAGGGACAGCAGGACCCGGCTCAGCTCCTCATGGTCCCCGCGTGCTAGGCCAGGTCCTGCAGCTATAGGAAGGCCTGGCTGGGCGGCAGGACCCAGCATGGCACGCAGGAACCACATGCCGCACCGGCTCCTGTCATCATGGGTCAGGGCCCAGGGCCGAGTGAAGACCTAATCCACCCCATGTGGCTCGTTAGTCTGGCTTTGCACCACAGCAAGACACAGGGCTCTGGGAGGCACGGCTCCTGTGTGCAACTCCCAGAGCCATGCGACCCGCTCCAGTGCAAAGCTGGACTAGCGAGCCCTTGGACAGCGCTGGGGGCAGCAGGAACACAAAAGAGACACTCTGGCCAAAACCAGAGCATCTCTTTTGGAGGACTGGCTCTGGGCATGGTCTTGAACCGTGCCTTGCTCTGCTCCACTGCAGAGCGTTTTTTTTAGCGGATATCCAGGGGTCTAATTTTCTACCTGCACTACAAACCTGCAGCATGGGGAACATTTTTTTGTTCCCTCACGTACCTGTTGCCGCACCTCAAAAGGGGTTTGAGGCAGGGCAACAGGCAAGTGCGCGCTCATCTGGACACGCCCCTGGAGGCCTTGGACTAGAACTACCAGTGTCTGTTCCCTGCAAGACTCACTATTTATCTTTGGAGATAAATATGCTGAGACAGCCAAGTTATTGTAATTATTTAGGCTGTTGAATTTTACAAGAAAAACCTCTTTAAAAACCTAAAGGTAATTTAGTCCACTACTTCTCGTCTATCATGAAACTGGAAGTCAAGAGATTTGAGTTCTTGACTTTGTGATTGATTTGCTTTTATTTTTACTTTTGGGTGAGGCTTTATGCTGTAATTATTCTGTGATTCAGATCTTTCAATTATAAAATGCCTTGGTTGCCCATAAAGAATCAACGCTTCTTTTTGAAAATTTCAAAAAAATACCAATACTTCTGGATCAAAATGTTTCATTTTGAGTTAGTCAAATATTACACTCTATTGTGACATAGTGGGTATATCTACAAGTGCACTTTACTGTGAATTAGACTAATTTGATGGGCAGTAAAGCATCACTGTCTGCACATGCACTGCAATTAGTGCACAGTAGATTAATATACTCCGGCACAGGATAGTCCCATCAGACACAAGTACTATCCTACACCGCAGTCAAGTACTATGCTTAAATGCAAGTGTAGAGCATGATTGAGCTGGAGTATATTCAGTCACATTAACTGCACATGTAGACAAGCCCAGTGAGTTATAGAAGTTGAGGTTTGGGTGCCTCATTACCTCTTTCTTTTCCATGGCCCACACACACACTGACCAAATTACAGTCCTAGGGGATATCTGCAGTCATGTGACTTCAATGATACAGCAAAAGTCCTGATCAAAACGGTCATGATTAGGGATCAACACATCCAAACTATAGCTCACATGAGGCACAGGGCACACAAAACAGATGGAGTTTAATAATGAACTGATGCAAACCAAAATATTTCTGTTCAATTTAAGCAAAATATTTCAAGTCAAACCAACCCAAAGCAAATTTCTTCATTTCAATTTTCTATCATCTTATGGAAAATTCTGATCTTGCAAGAACTGCATTTCCATTGAAAAATCCTGCCAATGGAAAATTTCTAAACAGGTCTTGTGAAGGCCTCTGTGGGCACGTTCAGATAAGCGTGGATTTGCAGTACGCAGCGCCGCAGACCTGTCTATGGGACCACACACCACACACGCTGAACGTGCAAGTGTTCCAGCACTGCTACTCTGCAGCATGGAGGAGGGGTGGTTTACCCCAGGAGGTCTTGGGGTCAAAAAAACCCATGCCTAAGAAATGTGGGGCAGTGTACATGGCGGCAGCACATGCTGCCCAAAACCGAAGCCTGGCCAGCTGGAACCATTTTCCAGCTGCTGGCCAGGCTCCCTGCTGTGGAAGAACCCTGGCTGCAGCTCCCAGCAGCCCCCAGGACCCAGGTAAGGCTGCAGGGGCCAGCATAGTTGCTGGCCCCATCCTCCTCTAACCCACCTGGGGTAACATGCCATGCGCCAGAGCGCATGTGGCACAGGCATTCCCCAGGAACACACGTTCCTGCTCATGGGGATGCACTCTTTGTGTCTGTTCTTTCAAGTATTTGTCTCACGTAAGAAGGACCTTTCTGTGACTTTCCCCTAGTAGCTCCACTGAGATTAAACCAGTTGTGTCTGGGAACCTATTGTCACAACCCAGTGATTTTGGTGCCTCGGCATGATGGAATTTTCCCGCCACATGAGAGCCTCTTGCACAGCAAAAGTTTTTGTTGCAACAGAAAAACCCCGGTGCAAGAGAGTTCCTGCCATTTGAATGCAAATTTGTGTCCCGCTATTGGCCAGTTCTAAATTATTCTTACGTGGCAGCTAGTAATTGGCTTGCTAGCCGTTTAAAATTTCGTGCGACTTCCGCCCAAGTCGGAGAACTTTGAGCACGCTGCAGAGTGCCTCTAAAGAGATCCGACTTGCGGCTGAGCTGATTGATAGACTGATCACCTATCGATTCTTCTCCCCGTCGCCGAGTGCAATCCTCGGCGTACCCTTTCCCCGCGGGCTTAATCTGTGGACGGATTGACTGGCTTGAGCCTTGCCAGCTGGAACAACTCACATAGTTGTTCAAACGACCGGACCGTCTGCGTCGCGGCTACAAGTGGCGTAAGTAAAGTTTTTGCAACCACTAAGCTTTGTCTGCCTCTCCATTCCCCAGCCCGCCCAGCGAACGGGTAATTTCTAAATCCCCTCGAGTCGGCTCTGGCCGTCCGAGACACCTATAAGTTCCTGAAGGTGGGGAGTCCCCACTTGTGTAAATGTTACACTTGAATAAACAAGTTTCTGTTTTACATCACCCTTGATTTGCAGTCTGTCTGTTTCTCTGCTGATGCTTTTGACAAATATGGCTTAAATTTTTAACCCTTTCTACTGCAAAGAAACCCCTTCCTAAACATAAACTAAAGGTAATGTTTTTCTGACCCTGTAGCCTGAAACAAGAACCCAGAATAGAAGTATTATACTGTCCCCATTAACTCCTGTTAATACTCAACTGAAGAAAAGATTAAATCCATGACTTGGTTACCTATAACCAGATTCCTTGTTTTCTCCTACTGTCAAACACCATAA